>NC_136073.1:469533587-469635025 GCF_964261635.1 Lissotriton helveticus | reverse complement strand
TCTCAAGGACTACTTCTCATATGTATTGTTGGTCTAAATGTATTATATATTTTATTAAACTTCTAAAATATTTTCTTTAAACACAAAAGAGATTTTTGTTATTTTTTCTTTTTTATACACACTTTTTTTCATGTATCATTGTCTGTACATTCATTCGCACATGATTTGTGTATAATACAGAATAATTCCTTAAAATGGACAAACACAGAACCCCACAGAAAACCATCAGCAAGTCATTCTTACCATTGAAACCTGCTCTTTCAACCTACATTCATGCATAAAAAAGAGAGATTCAGCCATATGATGGATCGACTATGAATCTTCTGGGGACAGATCCTATGATTGTTGGTGATAATAAATTCCATCCATCAAAACACTTCTGGTGAGTCTGTCTCTCAGGGACCTGAAAGTAATTAGGGGGTGCCTTTCTCTCATAGTCCAAATTATCTATATATTTTGACTGCTTCTCTACATCTCACAATGGCTTTCGGGTACAAGATGATAGAAACAATGCACATCCCAGCAGATCTATCCACTTCTATATCCCACAAACAATGTCCGCTTTTGCCCAGAACTATACACTCAGTGGCAGATTTACTAAGATTGTGTGACAGTGTTCCATCACTTTTGTGGTGCAGCCCCAATGTAAAATCCTTTTTGATATTTACTAAGACAGTCAAAGCCACTTTGAAGGGCTTTGCGTTGTCTAGTACATATAAAGTAACAGAAACCAGTGCATATTGCTGCCTTGCATTACCTTGTGTTGGGAAGGGCTTCCATTGGTGGAGCATGGGCATTCCCATGCATACACCCATAGAATGTGGGACATTCCCAGATTTATTAATGCTAGAAAAACTGGGAATGTGTCAAAATACATTGTGTACCCCAGTGAGATGTAACCAGGAGAAATAACTTTATTTCTCCTTTTTACTTCCCAATTCTATGTGTGCTGCATTTTTCAGCACACATAGAAAGAGGAATATGCCACCATGCTGCAAGGGTGCCCAGAATACAGGCACCCTTGCAGCATGGTGCAAAGGGCCTACAATGGCGCTAGGCAATACACAGTTCACCAGCAAGAGGAAACAGCAGAATTGAGCCATTTCTTTGTAACTATGGGGTATTTCTGCTGTCTGTGTTTAAAGCAACACAGCACAGCAAGTTGTTTTTCTGCATTGCGTGAAATGTAAGTAATTATGCCCCAACATTTCTGATTGGACAAGCCTGTGCAGTAACTAGGTAAGCAGACTACAATCATAAGAAATACCACAAAGGGACCTGCAGAGCTGTTCAAAGCTGTAACCGTACTGAAAAACTATACACTGCATGTCTGTGTCTCTCTCCTCATCATCCACCACAGTGCAGCACACTGCATCTCATAACAGGAGTAATGCGCCTCGGTGGTCATCATGCATGACATGGAAACCCTTCCCACACACAAAACACCCATCCAATCACTCATCACCCTATCTGGTGTAGCTTGCTCCCCAATAGGTAAGCGCTTCAGTGCCACTCAGGGGTAGTTAGAGCTATGCAAGTGTGCAATACAATGTAATACTTATCACTTGTGCATTGACAAGATTTTTTTGATCATATTAAAATCTTTGTTCCCATCACACTTTAGAATTATAAACCAAAATGTGCTAGATTTGTGCTTCAATAATTGCGGGTATACTTTGAAATATTTGTACAGTTCATTTACAGATATTTAACGTTTTTTGTGAGTTAGTAACAAACTTAGATCCTACAGGATTTCTTTTCGCAGGCCACTGGAATGATAGGATTCTGTAGCGGGGCATTTTCTGCAAGATTATGAATGTGACGCATTTGTCACATAATCTATCATCTGTTGCAGAATCTTCATATTTAATATAGTAAATTATTATGGATTTTTCTATGTTATTATCTGCATCATGTGGTAGGGTGAACATTATGGGTCATGTATTGTTTTTAAGGGATGAGTCAAATACTTTAGCATTTGAAATAATGCATTTATATAAACAAAATTTATATCAGGCTTAAAGAAGGCTTAATACATGAGAATTGCTTTTTTTGTCTCAACATTCTAGGTATATGTCTGGCTTTATGTGGGAGTATTTATGTGACTCGTACTGTGCATGTGTCTTTTGTCTGTTTGAGAACAACCATAACATTTGTTTGTGCATTTACTTATTAGTTATGTGTTTACAGTATGTCTTATGTGTCTTATACTGTATATTTTTGGTAAATGATGAAAAAACGTACGTCAGTAGGTGATGTCAGTGCCTGTGCTATAATTTGTTTATGTTATCAGTTATGTCCGTCAGTCATTTCATGTTTCTCATGATTATTTATGTTATTTGTTACAGACCTGATAAAGTTCCACAGTTTCATTTTGGGAAATAAAAAACGTTGGCTGTTTTTTGTGATTTCAAATAAAGAACATTTTTGAAGAAATCACTATGGGCTAAATTCGCTTCACCCAGACAAAGCTAACGTGTAAAAATGACAAAATAATGAAGTGATACTATCACAAAATGTGATGCATTAAGCTGTACAATTTGTGTTTTCTTGCCACATAATTTAGAGGCCCATAGGAATGAATGGGGAGTCATTCCTTATTTGCGATTAGCAATTTGCTAATCGCAAATAAGGATGCGATTTCAAGGGTGCCAGGGGTGTCCAAAGGACACCCTGTAGCACCCCTGAAATGGTGATTTACGCTGGTGTTGCGCACACACATGTCCAAAGGACATGTGTGTGTGTAACATACAACTTAGAAAAATGCACTATAGTGAATTTTTCTAAGTTTTCGCTATTCACCACGAAGTCAGACTTTGCGGTAAATAGCGGCCAAAAATTGCGATTTCGCAATTCTTAAATGGTTCATGAATTGCATTTAAGGAATCTCAAATAGAGATTCCTTAAATGCAATTCCTCGCAATATAGCGATTTCGCATTTTGCGATTTTTGCATTTGGGATGATGAATCCCAAATGCAAAAATTGCGCTCGCAAAGGGCCAGATTCTCAGAATCTGGCCCTTTGCGAGCCGATTTTCCCTTAATGAATCTGCTTGCAAGAGTTACATAGGAATGGTAGAGAGTACAAAGGTCTACTGCATATACTAGTGATTAGAGTTATCTCTATATACATAGGGAAGGGATATGAATGGATATACTCTAAGAGTCACATAGGAATGGTAGAGAGTACAAAGGTCTACTGCATATACTAGTGATTAGAGTTATCTCTATATACATAGGGATGGGATATGAATGGATATACTCTTAAGAGTCACGTAGGAATGATAGAGAGTACAAATGTCTACTGCATATACTACTGTTTAGAGTTATTTCCATAGACATAGGGAAGGGATACGAATGAATATACTCTAACAGTCACATAGGAATGGTAGAGAGTACAAATGTCTACTGCATATACTACTGATTAGAGTTATCTCTATAGACAAAGGGAAGGGATACGAATGGATATACTCTTAAGAGTCACGTAGGAATGGTAGAGAGTACAGGTGCTGGTGCTGGATGCAGGGCTAGCTTGCCATTAGAGTATGCTTCGGCAAGCATGGGATGGCAAATGATGAAGCATGACACCCGGGGGATGTGTGAGGCTGTCAAGTCAATTTTTTTAAATGCCCATAGAACCACAAAGTGTTACGCTAGTAAGTTAAGGTCCACCCATGTTAGAGGAAATTCCTTAATAGCAGGGTGATTGAGTCTGTAAATAGGACATAAATAATAAGAGAACGTTTGTTTTCTGTGTGTATGACGTTTTGAATGCCACATAGGACTCCTGTAGTGCTTTCCCTGAACTAACTCCCCTCTGTGTATCTGGGTGATTTCAGGTTGTTGTTGGGTGGTAATGATGGGGTATGATTGTGAGCTCTGGAGACGAGGGTAAGGGCAATGTGAGTTCCACACAGTGCCAACAGTGCATCATAAAGGTGTTCAAACTACCTGCACATCCAATGCTCGGCCTCTCTCCAGACCACACACAGGCGACGGTTATATATGTGCCAATTTTAGTTGTATATCTATTGTGAAAGTGTGTGATGGCGATACACAGCTGATGAAACATGGAAAGAGAAAATGGAAAAGAAAATCCAGTGTTGTGTGTGCAAGGGGGTGGGTGAAGTGGAGAAGATGAAAGGAAGCATGTGCAGAAGAAGAGGGTCAAATGAGGGTGCTCGAAAGGAAACAGATGACATGTGAGTTTTGCAGATGGAGATTTCAGACTGACAATGCGAGGAAAAGGACATAAGTGTTTAATATAGTAAGAGATAGCACAGGAAAGTTGTGTTACTGAGGCACTTCGAAAACAGCGGCTGTATGATGTTACAACACGTATTATTACAACGCGTGCTGTTACATCGCAGTTGTTACAATGACTGCATGTTACAACGCTATGCCTATACAACGCAAGTCTTTACATCGACTTGTGCTAGGTGGGGTGCTAACATTAGAAAAGTGTAATTTACTATTCCAACTCCAGTCCACTTATCAGTAGGGAAGGTGTTGGGATAGTAAACGACACTATTTTTAATGTTAGCACGCCATCTAGTGCAAGTCGATGTACAGACTTGCGTTGTAATGGCATATCGTGGTAACATCGTGGTCGTTGTAATGACCGCGATGTAACAGCATCACGGTGTATTATCCACGTTGTTAATGATGTTTACCCGAAAACAGCTACCCCTTTAGCAGATTTTACTAATGTTACTTTCATATCAAATTTTAAAAATTGAAACATTTTCAATTCTAATCAATCACAACAAAGTCATTGTTGGTATTTTTTTTAATACTGCTAACAAGCATTGACAACGCCAATAGGTATGACTTGTTTCATGAGTATTGTCTGGATGCAGTGACAGAAAACTCACAGGGAAGCACCAAAAACAGGTCAGGTGGCATGCTGTGTGAAGCACAGGATTTTAGTTTGCATGTTTTAAGCTTAATCACATGGTGGGCCAAGCCTCTTGTAAAAGATTCCTAGTTATGCTTCGTTGGCAACACCCCTTCTTGAGACCACCCACCTATTTCATCCAACTAAAATCACTGGGAGGAGCTGAGGCAGTGCCGTAGGATGGCCTAATGTTTGCTTTCACAATCTTTGTTAAGGGTGGATCTGCACACCGTATTCAATTGTGAAAGTATCCTTGTGTCTCCTTAGAACATTTTTGCGTGCTCTCTAGAGTAAGGGGTGTGTGCCCAACTCCCTCCTGATTAACAAACGGGTAAATATGAGCCCAGGGGTGCCCTGGACTACTAGAAGCACAGCTACTAGGCGTTAAGCCTTTAAAAGCTCAAACAAGTGTTTAACCTTATTTCATCTGCATAAAACATGCAATTTATTGGTCAATAGATAACCTCTTCATCAAAAAACAAGTAGTATAAAAGTACATCATTATACATTTATGTTCAATATTAACAAAAGTAGCAGAAAATATTAAATCATCATATTTTCAATTCACTTGCTGTATAATAACAACGATTCAAAAAGGGGGTGGTGATGGACAGAGTATCTGAATTAAGCAGAACACTCCTACCCAGTCAAAAGATCAGGGCTTGATCCATCACCGTTTTTTAGCTCACTGCACCATCCCAGTTCAGAACCTGGCTACATGCAAATTAGTCTGACCCTGGCCCAGTGCATCATGGGAACAGGGCAGACCAAACTACCAAGCCAATTCTTTACTGGAAAGGAAACAAGCTTCCGGGGACCGGTTTCTGGCATTACAGCCGTCTTCGGCCCGGATTGCTTGAATCCTGATGGTGCAGTGAGCAAGGGACTCACATCTGAGCATACCCTTCCACACTTGTGTGGCAGGGTATACTCAGACATGAGTCCCTTGCTCACTGCTCCATCAGGATTCAAGCAAGCCGGGCCGACGAGGCTGAAATGCCAGAAACCGGTCCCCGGAAGCTTGTCTCCTTTCTGGTGAAGAATTGGCTTGGTAGTTTGGTCTGCCCTGTTCCCATGATGCACTGGGCCAGGGACAGACTAATTTGCATATAGCCAGGTTCTGAGCTGGGATGGGGCAGTGAGCTAAATAACGGTGATGGATCAAGCCCTGATCTTTGGACTGGGTAAGAGTGGTCTGCTTAATTCAGACACTCTGTTCATCACCACCCCCTTTTCTGAATCGTTTTTGGCCACTATAGGTGTGGCAGGGTATACTCAGACATGAGTCCCTTGCTCACTGCTCCATCAGGATTCAAGCAAGCCGGGCCGACGAGGCTGAAATGCCAGAAACCGGTCCCCGGAAGCTTGTCTCCTTTCTGGTGAAGAATTGGCTTGGTAGTTTGGTCTGCCCTGTTCCCATGATGCACTGGGCCAGGGACAGACTAATTTGCATATAGCCAGGTTCTGAGCTGGGATGGGGCAGTGAGCTAAATAACGGTGATGGATCAAGCCCTGATCTTTGGACTGGGTAAGAGTGGTCTGCTTAATTCAGACACTCTGTTCATCACCACCCCCTTTTCTGAATCGTATAATAACAACGGCATAAGTATTATTGCACCAAATTAATGTCCGAAGTCCCAATGCATTTCGGGTTGCAGAATGAACCCTTCGTCAGGGGATCAACAGTATGAAATCAAGGGTACAAAAATTTGTGGAATGTCGACTTCTTGTAGTGCAGATTCAACAGGATCTATAAAACAGCAACATAAGAAACTGTATCGAATTCTCACATAAGTACAGCAATGTACTACTAAATACTCGGGAGTGCCACCGAGAAAAAGAACCCCGTGATTCAGAAGAGATACCTCTTAATGTGAATATAAAGACAGCCTTATCAAAGTGGTGTGTCTGCTCAATGTCTGAAAGGTGCAAAGTCAAGTGATCGTATAAAAAGTCATGCAGGTGAAAAGTATCCAAAATGAGAATGCTCGCGGTGTTATAATTAAAGACTGTCACCAAAATAAAGTCTGAAAAGAAGACTACATGCTCAAAAAAAGATGATATTCGTACTGCGGTAGAAAAACGCCCTGATGACGTCACCGGGACCAATAATACAGCGATGATACTGCTACCAGTCTCAAGTCCTGCAAACATACGGACGGGAATTGTTTTAAACTAAAGTGTGGGATTAATTACGAGAAAAAACCAAAAGTGAATGATAGACGGAAGCTTACCGCCAATAATGGCCAAAAGTGCCCGATCCGCTAATCTCAACTTGAGGACAATCTATCTACAATGGAAATTGAAACATACTATGAGTAAATAAGCCTAAGTGCCAAAAGCCTATGCCGTTGTTATTATACAGCAAGTGAATTGAAAATATGATGATTTAATATTTTCTGCTACTTTTGTTAATATTGAACATAAATGTATAATGATGTACTTTTATACTACTTGTTTTTTGATGAAGAGGTTATCTATTGACCAATAAATTGCATGTTTTATGCAGATGAAATAAGGTTAAACACTTGTTTGAGCTTTTAAAGGCTTAACGCCTAGTAGCTGTGCTTCTAGTAGTCCAGGGCACCCCTGGGCTCATATTTACCTGCTTTCACAATCTGCCAGGCTTATTCCCGCCCTGGCACCAGCTTGAGTCTTCTCATTCCACCTCGGGGGCATTGAATAGGAAAGGCCAGACAGCACAGGAGAGAGATGGGGGTAGGCAGGAGGCAGGTGGGGTCAGTGCAGCGGGTCGAGGCTTCACAGATGGGGAGAGAGAGAGCAGGAGTAAGAAAAACGGGAGAGCGTGAGGAAGTGGGAAGGAGAGAAACGTACTAGTAGAGAAGTGGAGGGAGTTAAAAAGGAGGAAGAGAATATTGGGTGCAAACCAGAAGGGAGAAAGAAGCAAGGGAAGGGATGTGGAATAGGAAAGAAGAGAGAGAAAATGAGAAAAGTGGTGGCTAGAGGAGAGAAGAATTAAAAAGAGGGAGATGAGGATGGGAGTGGAAAGAGACAAAATAAGGGGTGAATACATGGGGTGTCATTATGAGGGAGAAGAATCCGGTAAAGAATGGAGGGCAGAGGAAGGAAAAAAAGAGAGGAGAGAAGAAGGAGGATAATGGTAGGTATATAGATGCATACCGGGGCTCCCACCAGTGAACTTATAAACTGTGAGGGTAGTTTTGCGGTAATAATTGCTTCAGCTTCCGCCTTGAGCTGAACTATTAGACTCTACTGCACAACTCCACACAGTGAAAGGAGTACAGCATCTTCCAGACTGTGCTTCCCAGCTCTGAAGCACAGTCTCCAACACCAGGTGTCACTGCAGTGCTCTGACTGGAGTGTGCCTTCTGTGCTCTGACTGGAGTGTGCCCTCTGTGCTGGAATGGAGTGTGCCCTCTGTGCTCTGACTGGAGAGTGCCCTCTGTGCTGGACTGGAGTGTGCCCTCTGTGCTGGACTGGAGTGTGCCCTCTGTGCTCTGACTGGAGAGTGCCCTCTGTGCTGGACTGGAGTGTGCCCTCTGTGCCTGACTGGAGTGTGCCCTCTGTGCTCTGACTGGAGAGTGCCCTCTGTGCTGGACTGGAGTGTGCCCTCTGTGCTCTGAATGGCATGTGACCTCTGTGCTCTGACTGGAGTGTGCCCTCTGTGCTGGACTGGAGTGTGCCCTCCATGCCTGACTGGAGTGTGCCCTCTGTGCTCTGACTGGAGTGTGCCCTCCATGCCTGACTGGAGTGTGCCCTCCGTGGCTGACTGGAGTGTGCCCTCTGTGCTCTGACTGGAGTGTGCCCTCCATGCCTGACTGGAGTGTGCCCTCTGTGGCTGACTGGAGTGTGCCCTCTGTGCTCTGACTGGAGTGTGCCCTCCATGCCTGACTGGAGTGTGCCCTCTGTGCTCTGACTGGAGTGTGCCTTCTGGGCTCTGACTGGAGAGTGCCCTCTGTGCTGGACTGGAGTGTGCCCTCTGTGCTCTGACTGGCATGTGACCTCTGTGCTCTGACTGGAGTGTGCCCTCTGTGCTGGACTGGAGTGTGCCCTCCATGCATGACTGGAGTGTGCCCTCTGTGCTCTGACTGGAGTGTGCCCTCCATGCCTGACTGGAGTGTGCCCTCCGTGGCTGACTGGAGTGTGTCCTCCGTGGCTGATTGGAGTGTGCCCTCTGTGCTCTGACTGGAGTGTGCCCTCCATGCCTGACTGGAGTGTGCCCTCTGTGGCTGACTGGAGTGTGCCCTCTGTGCTCTGACTGGAGTGTGCCCTCCATGCCTGACTGGAGTGTGCCCTCTGTGCTCTGACTGGAGTGTGCCCTCAATGCCTGACTGGAGTGTGCCCTCTGTGCTCTGACTGGAGTGTGCCCTCTGTGCTCTGACTGGAGTGTGCCCTCTGTGCTCCGACTGGAGTGGGCCCTCTGTGCTCCGACTGGAGTGGGCCCTCTGTGCTCTAACTGGAGTGTGCCCTCTGTGCCCTGACTGGAGTGGGCCCTCTGTGCTCTAACTGGAGTGTGCCCTCTGTGCTCTGACTGGAGTGGGCCCTCTGTGCTCTAACTGGAGTGTGCCCTCCATGCCTGACTGGGGTGTTCCCTCTGTGCTCTGACTGGAGTGTGCCCTCTGTGCTCTGACTGGAGTGTGCCCTCTGTGCTCTGACTGGAGTGTGCCCTCTGTGCTCTGACTGGAGTGTGCCCTCTGTGGCTGACTGGAGTATGCCCTCCATGCCTGACTGGAGTGTGCCCTCTGTGGCTGACTGGAGTGTGCCCTCCGTGGCTGATTGGAGTGTGCCCTCTGTGCTCTGACTGGAGTGTGCCCTCCATGCCTGACTGGAGTGTGCCCTCTGTGGCTGACTGGAGTGAGCCCTCTGTGCTCTGACTGGAGTGTGCCCTCCATGCCTGACTGGAGTGTGCCCTCTGTGCTCTGACTGGAGTGTGCCCTCAATGCCTGACTGGAGTGTGCCCTCTGTGCTCTGACTGGAGTGTGCCCTCTGTGCTCTGACTGGAGTGTGCCCTCTGTGCTCCGACTGGAGTGTGCCCTCTGTGCTCCGACTGGAGTGTGCCCTCTGTGCTCTGACTGGAGTGGGCCCTATGTGCTCTAACTGGAGTGTGCCCTCTGTGCTCTGACTGGAGTGGGCCCTCTGTGCTCTAACTGGAGTGTGCCCTCTGTGCTCTGACTGGAGTGGGCCCTCTGTGCTCTAACTGGAGTGTGCCCTCTGTGCTCTGACTGGAGTGTGCCCTCCATGCCTGACTGGAGTGTTCCCTCTGTGCTCTGACTGGAGTGTGCCCTCTGTGCTCTGACTGGAGTGTGCCCTCTGTGCTCTGACTGGAGTGTGCCCTCCATGCCTGACTGGAGTGTGCCCTCCGTGGCTGACTGGAGTGTGCCCTCCGTGGCTGATTGGAGTGTGCCCTCTGTGCTCTGACTGGAGTGTGCCCTCCATGCCTGACTGGAGTGTGCCCTCTGTGGCTGACTGGAGTGTGCCCTCTGTGCTCTGACTGGAGTGTGCCCTCCATGCCTGACTGGAGTGTGCCCTCTGTGCTCTGACTGGAGTGTGCCTTCTGGGCTCTGACTGGAGAGTGCCCTCTGTGCTGGACTGGAGTGTGCCCTCTGTGCTCTGACTGGCATGTGACCTCTGTGCTCTGACTGGAGTGTGCCCTCTGTGCTGGACTGGAGTGTGCCCTCCATGCCTGACTGGAGTGTGCCCTCTGTGCTCTGACTGGAGTGTGCCCTCCATGCCTGACTGGAGTGTGCCCTCCGTGGCTGACTGGAGTGTGTCCTCCGTGGCTGATTGGAGTGTGCCCTCTGTGCTCTGACTGGAGTGTGCCCTCCATGCCTGACTGGAGTGTGCCCTCTGTGGCTGACTGGAGTGTGCCCTCTGTGCTCTGACTGGAGTGTGCCCTCCATGCCTGACTGGAGTGTGCCCTCTGTGCTCTGACTGGAGTGTGCCCTCAATGCCTGACTGGAGTGTGCCCTCTGTGCTCTGACTGGAGTGTGCCCTCTGTGCTCTGACTGGAGTGTGCCCTCTGTGCTCCGACTGGAGTGGGCCCTCTGTGCTCCGACTGGAGTGGGCCCTCTGTGCTCTAACTGGAGTGTGCCCTCTGTGCCCTGACTGGAGTGGGCCCTCTGTGCTCTAACTGGAGTGTGCCCTCTGTGCTCTGACTGGAGTGGGCCCTCTGTGCTCTAACTGGAGTGTGCCCTCTGTGCTCTGACTGGAGTGTGCCCTCCATGCCTGACTGGGGTGTTCCCTCTGTGCTCTGACTGGAGTGTGCCCTCTGTGCTCTGACTGGAGTGTGCCCTCTGTGCTCTGACTGGAGTGTGCCCTCTGTGCTCTGACTGGAGTGTGCCCTCTGTGGCTGACTGGAGTATGCCCTCCATGCCTGACTGGAGTGTGCCCTCTGTGGCTGACTGGAGTGTGCCCTCCGTGGCTGATTGGAGTGTGCCCTCTGTGCTCTGACTGGAGTGTGCCCTCCATGCCTGACTGGAGTGTGCCCTCTGTGGCTGACTGGAGTGAGCCCTCTGTGCTCTGACTGGAGTGTGCCCTCCATGCCTGACTGGAGTGTGCCCTCTGTGCTCTGACTGGAGTGTGCCCTCAATGCCTGACTGGAGTGTGCCCTCTGTGCTCTGACTGGAGTGTGCCCTCTGTGCTCTGACTGGAGTGTGCCCTCTGTGCTCCGACTGGAGTGTGCCCTCTGTGCTCCGACTGGAGTGTGCCCTCTGTGCTCTGACTGGAGTGGGCCCTATGTGCTCTAACTGGAGTGTGCCCTCTGTGCTCTGACTGGAGTGGGCCCTCTGTGCTCTAACTGGAGTGTGCCCTCTGTGCTCTGACTGGAGTGGGCCCTCTGTGCTCTAACTGGAGTGTGCCCTCTGTGCTCTGACTGGAGTGTGCCCTCCATGCCTGACTGGAGTGTTCCCTCTGTGCTCTGACTGGAGTGTGCCCTCTGTGCTCTGACTGGAGTGTGCCCTCTGTGCTCTGATTGGAGTGTGCCCTCTGTGCTCCGACTGGAGTGTGCCCTCTGTGCTCCGACTGGAGTGTGCCCTCTGTGAAATGACTGGAGTGTGCCCTCTGTGCTCTGACTGGAGTGGGCCCTCTGTGCTCCGACTGGAGTGGGCCCTCTGTGCTCCGACTGGAGTGTGCCCTCTGTGAAATGACTGGAGTGTGCCCTCTGTGCTCTGACTGGAGTGGGCCCTCTGTGCTCTAACTGGAGTGTGCCCTCTGTGCTCTGACTGGAGTGGGCCCTCTGTGCTCTAACTGGAGTGTGCCCTCTGTGCTCTGACTGGAGTGTGCCCTCCATGCCTGACTGGAGTGTTCCCTCTGTGCTCTGACTGGAGTGTGCCCTCTGTGCTCTGACTGGAGTGTGCCCTCTGTGCTCTGATTGGAGTGTGCCCTCTGTGCTCCGACTGGAGTGTGCCCTCTGTGCTCCGACTGGAGTGTGCCCTCTGTGAAATGACTGGAGTGTGCCCTCTGTGCTCTGACTGGAGTGGGCCCTCTGTGCTCCGACTGGAGTGGGCCCTCTGTGCTCCGACTGGAGTGTGCCCTCTGTGAAATGACTGGAGTGTGCCCTCTGTGCTCTGACTGGAGTGGGCCCTCTGTGCTCTGACTGGAGTGTGCCCTCTGTGCTCTGACTGGAGTGAGTCCTCTGTACCTTACTGAAGTGTGTGCTCTGTGCCTGCTTGGGGTGTACCCTCTGTGGTTGACTGGAGTGTGCCCTCCGAGGCTAACTGGTGTGTGTCCTCCGTGGCTGACCGGAGTGTGCCCTCTGTGGCTGACTGGAGTATGCCCTCCGTGGCTGACAGGAGTGTACCCTCTGTGGTTGACTGGAGTGTGCCCTCCGAGGCTCACTGGAGTGTGTTCTCCGTGGCTGACCTGAGTGTGCCATCTGTGGCTGACTGGAGTGTGCCCTCCGTGGCTGACAGGAGTGTGCCCTCTGTGGCTGACTGGAGTGTGCCCTCTGTGGCTAACTGGAGTGTGCCCTTCGTGCCTGACTGGAGTGTGCCCTCTGTGCCTGACTGGGGTGTGCCCTCTGTGCCTTACTGGTGTGTGCCCTCTCGGACGGACTGGAGTGTGCCCTCTGTGTCAGACCGGAGTGTGCCCTCTGTGCCGGATTGAAGTGTACCCTCTGTGCCTAACTGGAGTGTGCCCTCTGTGCCTGACTGGAGTGTGCCCTCTAGGCCGGATTGGAGTGTGCCTTCTGTGCTCTGACTGGAGTGAGTCCTCCGTGCCTGACTGGAGTGTGCCCTCTGTGCTCTGATTGGAGTGTGCCCTCTGTGCTCCGACTGGAGTGTGCCCTCTGTGCTCCGACTGGAGTGTGCCCTCTGTGAAATGACTGGAGTGTGCCCTCTGTGCTCTGACTGGAGTGGGCCCTCTGTGCTCCGACTGGAGTGTGCCCTCTGTGAAATGACTGGAGTGTGCCCTCTGTGCTCTGACTGGAGTGGGCCCTCTGTGCTCTGACTGGAGTGTGCCCTCTGTGCTCTGACTGGAGTGAGTCCTCTGTACCTTACTGAAGTGTGTCCTCTGTGGCTGACCGGAGTGTGCCCTCTGTGGCTGACTGGAGTATGCCCTCCGTGGCTGACAGGAGTGTACCCTCTGTGGTTGACTGGAGTGTGCCTTCCGAGGCTCACTGGAGTGTGTTCTCCGTGGCTGACCTGAGTGTGCCATCTGTGGCTTGTGATGTATTCCTATAGGTCCTGAATCGATCCCCCTATTCCTGACCCTATTCTGGTTAGTAAACTAACAAGTTAACTAGTAATCAGCCCATGAGGCAGAAAATCCCCATGATGCAGATACCGTTATCTGACGCAGTCACACTACGGCACAGGAACGTGTTATCTGATTAGGTCATAACGCTTGCGATCTAATTAGACAAGCGATATTCCTCCAGCCCCTGATAAGGCATACGGAGTTCTCATAACAAATCAAACCTATGACAACCTGGGCAAAACCCTGCGGCCATTTTTTTGATTTCACCGAGAACTTCAGTAAAAGAATGTGCTAACGAGCAAGTCGTATGACATCCTTATTGACGTATCTATGTCCATCCTTACGTCAATCTCGGCACCTTAAAGGTATAAATATTACCGATATTGCCCTATGCAAACACACGCGTGGTGACGAGACGGAGCAGCCATACTTGCCGAAGCGAAGAGCAGAGCAGACCCCGCTGGCGCAGCCCCGCCTTCCTGACGCGCTGAGACGCGCTGCTTTCTCCTGCCGAGAATTCCAGCCCCGGCGTTTCTGGGCAGCCCTCGCAGGCAGCCTGGAATATCGAGACCAGAGAGAGAGATACCATCCCTCATTCATCCTTAATTCCAGGTACAGAACTGAATAACCCCTCACAGAGAATTCTTTAGTTATTCACTTGGCAAAAACAAACTTAACTTAAACTGTAACTTTCTATTCCCGCCCACGTATTAGGCTTAGGTCAGGTACACGGGGTAGGCGTATTTAGAAACACCAGTTGAGTACGTTTAGTCAAATGTATATGTGTATGTAATATATTTTATTCATTTTAAAACATCATATGGCTTAGAAACCATATCAATGTTTTTACAGTATTATTTTATACTATTGCTTTTAATGTATGCACTTTACTTAACTATAAGTATTGCAATAATATCGATCCATTTCTCTTGTATGAGAAAAGAGACTGATCAATAAATAACACCTTTTTATTGAACACGCCCGTCTCTTCCTTTTCTCTACATTCTGATGAGACTAAGAATGCACGTACTGACTGAGTAAAATAAATTGCCTTTTGTTCACACGACTCTCGAGATATACTCTTGATTAGGGGAGAGCAAAGTTGTCATGTTCTATGGTTGTCAGAAACTAAATCCCTTCTTGTCTAATCAGGGGAGTTAATTCTTTCCTGAACATTCGAGAAAGTTTCTAGTGAACTCTGAGCTAAGCTGGCAAACCCAAAACTTTAAGTCTAGTATCGACAGTAGTAGACCTAGTTAACGTCTGGTCTAGGCCTTTACTATTGTAGGTATTATTCCAATGCGCAGAGCCTATTGGGATGATAGGAACTACACTACATGGCGCCCAACGCGTTTGGAAAGGGCGATAAAACTAACGTAAGACATTTAGAGTAACTCAGCCGTGCTTTCTCACTCAGACCCCTTTTCCCATAATACTCCAAAGACGTCTGGAGTGGGTGAAAGGTAATATCCGCCAGACCTCGCAGGAGGGAACTCCTATGTATGGTTCTTGGTATAGTCAACGTTGAAGGATACACAGTTCCAAAATATTGTGCATCTAATCTTTGTTTCCACAAGAAACCTGATCTGCAAACAAACAAAATAACCATCCTGTCGGTAAAATGGTAGACAGTGATGAAGAAAGAGAGGCAGTTAGATTAGCAACTGAACTCGCAGCAGCTGACGCTACCATGCAGGCAGCAGACGAGGATATAATACTCATCCCGGTCATCAAAAGGAGATCTATAACTTTAAAACTTATAGAAAATGGACTGACACCTAGAGGTGGCACAGTCATATTCGTAATTGAGGCACACGAATATCGGCAGACAGAGGTATACTATTCATGGATACATTTTCCAGCAGCAAATGCTGTAACAAAGTACTTCCACTATTACAAAATAGAGGAACCTCCTGAAACGTACACTCCTTTCGAGGAGGTGGAAGTACCACTCAAATTTCAAGAGCACCTGCTCTTATTTGATGGCGCCCTAAAACATAACAATCACATTACCAGGCTCGGTCCTTTAGGTAGACCAGGAGCAACGTGGCCGGTCCTAGCCGGATACACACCACATCCAGACATCGAAGGGATGTCTGCAGCAGAGCTGTTAACACAGCTAAAACAATTAATAAAAATACATAGACAATTAGTCCAATATGTGATGCGGACTTCAACAATTCAGCCAGCGATTAAACTTCCACAGCTGACCCCTCACCAGGGGAACACAAATAAAATTACACCACAGAACATCCAGTCCTGTCTAGGGAAGGTACCGGCTAAACGGGAACAAATACCATTCTGGTTGGCACAGAAAATCACCCAAATAGAGGCGGTGTTTCCTGACACCACCCCATTAGAAAAACACAGGATTCTGACTATCTGTCTCCCAATGGGAATCGCACCACACATAGAGGACTGTGACACTTGGGGTACAGTCTTTGCTTCCATCTACACAAAAACGCACGGTGTTCCATCCATTTCGGTAATACCAGATGTGCTAAAACAAATTCAAGATGAATATGGTCCAGAACCCGCTTTAACTCTTGGTATGAAATTACTGAAAGACTTCAAGCAGGTCTCGGCTATACTATTAGCCAACATAAAAGGAGAAGCAGCAAACGTGGCGATCCGCCAGAGGTTAAAAGAGACAGATATAGCAGACCAACCAGCTGAAATAGCCAGAATCATAGAAAAATCCTATGAGGAACTAGGCAGAGATAGTTTAGGTGGGATACCAATAAAACCACAACTGATTGAAAGTCCTGAAAAAATATTTTATAACAATAAATCTACATCACCAAAAAAGAACTGGGATGGAAACAAACAATCCAATCCTAAAGAAAAGAAATTCCAGTCCAGAGGAAGGTCTCCTAGGCGAAGAGAAAAATCTCCGAACCAGAGACACAGGTCACCACAAAGTGACCCCTCTGGGAATAGATATAACCTTAGAAATAGGGATAATATAAAAAAGCCTGATAGATATCAAGACATTGATACACGTCCCTCTCAATCTTTTCAGACTTCCTCGCAGAAATCGGAAAGAAGAGGACGATCAGAACAAAGAGAAGAGCACGCCAAGTCCAAAGACAAGGAACCTGCTCAGCTAAAAAAGAAATTACAATTTCCAAAAAAGAAGGTAGCCAGTATCAAGGTAGTTAACAATGCCGAGAATACTGAGGACACAACTGAAAAACGGGGAATGGGCTCAGACAATGCTAGACAGCGCAGCAGAAGTGAGCATAGCTCGCAAAGTCCTTATGAATCATCTGGAGACAGTGGACACGAATGAATATCTTCAAGTGGAAACTGCGGACACCAGAGTTAGCAAACCTCACAAAATATACGAAATAACATTGCATATAGAGGGAGATAAGACTAGGAAAATAAGGGGACTATTTTGGGATAATCTCTCCAAGGGCTATGATATCCTTCTAGCTGAAAAAGACTGGCCACCAGAGTTTGTAAGGGAGTGCCCTCATGGCGAAGAAGTAATTATGCCTGCCTTCTCAAATCATATTCCAATTCATAAAAAGTACACACTTGCCAGGAAATGGGCAGTGGCTCTAGCTCCTGCTTTATATAAAAATCACGTGGGATGGGATGAGGACTCTCCTCCTCACAAAATCCAGTTAAAATCACAACCTACTGCACAAAGTCAGTACCCAATTAAGCAAGAAGCTAAAAAACAGGTAAATGAAATACTAGATCAGCTAGAATACCAGGGGGTGATTGAAACTTGCACCTCACAAATGAACAACCCTTTGTTTCCGGTCTCCAAACCAGACAATTCATATCGTCTAGTTTTGGATTACCGACACCTTAACACATGTTGCAAAACTTTTGCAGTGCAAAACTCACACAGTGCTGCACTAATGAATAACATAGTGCTCAAAAAATACAAAACAACCTTGGACATCTCTAATGGATTCTTTTGTCAAAACACAGCACCAGAGAGCAGATATTTAACTGCATTCTCAATAAATGGCACTCAAAAACAATTCTGTCGGTTAGCCCAGGGGTACAAGAACAGCCCGGGGGTATTCTCAGCGAGAGTAACAGAATTACTACAACTATATGATGATGAAGCATTATCTGATGTCGATGACATTTACTTAACAGATGATGACTTGGAGACTCACTTGAAGAGAGTGAACACCATAATACTTGGGTTCGCTGCAGAGGGTTACAAATTCAACTTTAAAAAATCCAGAATTGCCCATCTGACAGTCCTATTCTTAGGATATGAGTTATCAAGTGAAGGCAAAAGCCTGGCTGACAATTTCCTAGAGAAATGTGCCGTAATCCAAGCACCTAGAACACTAAAAAACCTACAGTCGATTCTAGGCTTCCTAAATTTCGGAAGAACATACATTGCAAATTACGCAGAAAGGGTGAAACCCCTTTATGATCTGATAAAACCAGATTTTAAAAGAACCAATTGGACTCAAATACACACAGAAATTCTGAGATCCTTACAAACAGACATGCTAATTAAAACAAAATTAGAAACACGTGATAACACACGCAATCTTGTGATTCGAGTCATCCCAGGGAGATGCGGATTCACATACCTGACCTCTAATGAGGGAGAAAAGGTACCAATTGCATTCAAATCACACTTGTACACTAAGGCTGAAATGAAATTCAGCCCGACGGAAAAAATTCTTACAGCAACACAGACAGCTATAGCAAAAGAACGAGCCCTGGCACAAGGTAAACGAATAATAATCGTGACCCCAATACCAGCCCTAGAGGCGGTAACAAAGGCAAGCATTCCAAATGCTAAAGCACTCCATCCGAGATGGATACAATGGGCTAATTCTCTTGCTGCAACAGACGTGGCGTACGAATTTGATCCTTACTTAAAAACACAAGAATTTCTCCAATATGAATTTGAATGTCCTCCGCCGACCGAAATTCTGCCTCTAGACCACTACGGCTGTATAATATATACAGACGGATCAGCACAACCCGCAGTGGGGGGTAAGCAAGCTTACAGTGCTGCGTGCGCGATCGTTAAAGGTCGCTGGCACGAAGGAAAATTTAAACCAGCAATCACTAAAACACAATCTTTAGGAGATTGTACAGCTCAGCGAGCTGAACTACTGGCGTTCAAGATGGCGCTTGAAAATACCGATCGAGAATTCCCCACACTCATAGTGTGCGATTCGTATTATTGCGTTCAGTCTTGCAATGAATACTTGCAGATCTGGCTTCAAAATGGTTTCAAGGATGCGAAAGGTGGCACAATCAAGCATAAAATGCTCTGGGAACAAGTAGTTCTTTTACAAAAAGAACTACCAAAGACTCACGTGATACATACGCTGAGTCATCAACGTGATGGCGTTCACGTTGCAGGGAATTCATTGGCTGATGAGGCCGCGAAGGCAGCTGTGCAAACGGCTTCCGTAGCTGCCATCACCCGGTCAAAAACAAAAATAGACAGCGAAATATTACAAGCTGTCAGCGCTTCAGAAAAGGATCCGATAGAAACACTCCCGAAAGGCTTTCCAGTAAAATACTCATACATAACTGATGCAAACAATGTTCCTTTTGCTCGAATCCCTGGAGTGGGGGATAGGGCAATTCCAAACATGGAACATAGGTTAGGACTAATAATAGCGGCACATGAAGGGCTTGCTTCTATTCATGCGGGCGTCTCAGCCACAGTATCATTATTAAAACAGAGATACTGGTGGCCACAAATGAGAAGACAAACAAGGAACTATGTTCTAGAATGTGAAATATGTCAAAAAATGAAAGTATCAACGGTGAGACGTCCAGCGCAGACGCCCCTTCTAATCTCGGATAAACCATTAGCCTGTGTTTATCTAGATCACTGCGGTCCCTTACAAAGGGACGGTAACTATAAATATATCTTGGTCGCAGTGGATTCATGCACGAGATTCATATGGATGTGGCCCCAGCGAACGGCTGACGCCAGAACTGTTATAAAAGATTTGCGAGTCTTTATCGGCACATACGCAATTGGCATGCTACATTCGGACCATGGTCCTGCTTTTAGCTCTAGAGCTTATAAGGAGGCCATGGTCAGCATGGGCGTGGCATTGCGGTACTCTTGTCCATTTCACCCTGAGGGGAACGGAATTGTTGAAAGAAAAAACCGTGACATAAAGCAATCTATAACGGCAAAGGTATTAGGTTCGGGAGCTGGGTGGGTCAAACATCTAATAAGTGTCCAACGTAGTCTAAATAACTTGCCAAGAAATTCTCTGAAGGGATTCAGTGCGTAAGAATTATTATTTGGAACTAGGATGATGATCTCTGACATTGATAGTCAGACTTCAGTGGTGAAAGAAAAAAGCTTTGATATCAAAGACCGTTTGGCTATTTTGCAGGACTTAAACAAAACAAGAAAAGACCTGAGCAACATAAAAGTGAAACAACAGCCAACAACCACTGAAGAACCACCACCTGTCCCAGCAAGACCTGTCTGGATTCCAAAAGTCGGGGATCTAGTCAGGGAAAAGATCGCGGTAAAGAAGGAATTTGGGCCTTCTTACAGAAAAGCAGTTCCTGTCTTGTCTGTCAACGGGACAAGATCAGTTGTACTACCGCCACTTGCTGGAAAAAAAGGAGAACCGAGTTGTATCCATCGACCTGGTAAAACCACAACATGTGGCCGATAACAAACAGTAGGCCAAGTGGACTCCCAATAAGTAGCAGAACACCTAGGTTTGCTACCAGTACAGAGGTCCTAACGAAAAGGCTCATCACATTCTAAACGCCTACAGAAGAACAACAAGGACTATGCAACAATGCAATAGAACTCAGACCTCTGAAAACCCAAATAAAAACATTTAGCAGGGACACACCAATCTATAATGAAGTACCAAGTGAAAATGCAAGAAAAAGAAATCCTGAACCAATTGGAACAATTGACAGAACTGCATCCGGCTACTTCATAAACTTCGATGATTCCTCTGAAGGGTTCAGTGAATCAAAAACACAGCCATCATCAAAAACCTTTAAAGATAAAGCTAAAGAACTTTTGAAACAACTGAAAGAAACATATCTGATTTCTCCATGGATTGAATTTTGGGTGGGTTTTGGTGCATTTATCCTCATACTTTGGCTCATCATGGTACTAACTTTGGGACGCTCCATTGAGGGAAAATATGCTAAAATGGACACAGCAAGTCAGAAAATCAACTTGATCCTCAAACCACACACATCTTCACACGTCGAGAAAAGAGAACTTTCTTCAGCCAACTTCACAGCCAATACGATACCTGGTGGGGTAGCCTGGGACAACACTGACTATGAAATTTATGGTCCGGTCGAAATCCTGAAATATCCACACCAAATTAAGATCTCATTGAGTGACTTTGCAAAACCAAGCTCATTTGCTGATGATTGGGACTTCGAAAGCATTAATAATATGATGTCTGATTTAGTAATGTCTGCTAAATTTACCAAACATGATTATTTGCAGGGTTCTACAAATTATGATAGTATGTACTGTTATAACCACTATGGTAACCATTTTTTACATAGATCTGCACAACCTAGAAATGTTTTAAATTATAATCAATGGGAACATTGTGCAACCCCTCCAAAAGGAAGCTCAAGGACCTTCTATGACAAATATTCATACTTTTCAGGTTTTAACACAAGTAATGCTGAAGCATTCTATTTTAAATTGTCTAACAAGACAGGAACCAAGACCATGATAACCAACGCAAAATTGATATATTCAGACTCATTCTTTGAAAAAATGAATACTTTTGGTTTTGATAATTGGGACAAGAATGTTGAATTGAAAAGTGTTTGGGGTACAAAAGAATGGCAAGTACAGGGTATAGAATCTATGTTTAGAGCCTGCATGATCCCAGAACAAATGATATTTTTAAATGACACTGTTCAACAATCCACCTGTCTTGGCCTAGCCAAAATCAAAGACTTAAATAAACCGTCTATTCCAAAACCAACAATGTTTAGCAACACTTCTACAGATGAAGAGATAGACGTAAACCATATATTAAACCAAAACAGAACACATCCTGATTGGAAACAGTGGTTGATCTGGCCCACAGATACTAATAACTGTCAAGACAGATTCCTGAATAAAACACAGGGGTTCAAAATGACCAGGCCAGACCCTAGATATCCCCAAAGACATCACCCAGGGATAATAACCACCTACAGTGTGGGCAAATTATGCCTTCAGTGGCTACAAACTTCCACACTGGCAGAAATTAAGCAACACCTATCTTTACTTACTGATGGTGCTGACTTGCGTGATTTCATAATGGGACCACGCAAACAGCGTCAAAAACGTTTCATAGCAGCCTCTGTATATGCAGCATACAATGAGGCCTGGAAGGTTACTCAAATTGAAACAGCAGAGAGAATACGGGAAATTGACCGTATTAATTTGGAAAAATCACTTTCTGTAGTGGACAATGGGTTAATGACTCTGTCCTCCAGAATTTTTTCTTTGGACAGCATTGTGTCTTCAGCAATCGACATATTATCGCAGGACTTACTGTTATTACAACACGGTCAGTCACAATTGCGTTCTATTGTACAGCTTGGCTGGACGTTACAAAATCTGCGTTCAGGCTATGTGCCTTGGCGTTTAATCAACACAACGTCACTATTCCAAATCTTTAACCTTACTGATAGACAAATCAGTATGGCGCAAAGGGGTGCTGATTATACAATCCTGAGCATTGAGAAACTTGAGAGATTACCAATGACAATGTCAGAATGACCTGTCAGTGAATGGATAATACATGGGATAATTAATATTCCAATTTCAACCTTCAGGTTTCAATACTGCCAAAAATATATACAGGCTGGCATGTACGAGAAATTGGGAAAGGGGTACCTTAAAACAATATGGAACCTGCCCTATTCACATGCATGTGTCAGTAATAAAGGACAGAAAGTGTTTCTTAGTGGCAATAATTGTGCGATGTCACTAAGCGGCACACTTCTGTGTAACGGAATTAGTTTGCATGGAGCCTGTGAAGGGAATTCATGCAACCTTTCATGTCACCAGCAAGGCGCACCTGCAACAGAAATAGAACCATTCTTTCAAAGACTCTATAATGGGAGTTACATTCTAATTGTAGACCGCAGATGTTGTAGTCTTATGCCCGGGACTCCTTATCTAGTAACTACGACTGCGAAGGTCAAGTGCTGTGGACGTTCGTTGTTCCCCAGCTCCTTTCCAGACAGGGAGGCAAGGGCATGGCCCAATTTGAAAATTACTTCTATTCGAATAGATACTTTAAGCAGAATGAAAACAGTGCTTCTTCAGACGCCTACCAGGCTCTCGTCATCAAAAGAAACATATGATCTACAAGTTGCAAGGACGACTGCAGAGATACATTCATTGTTATCAACTAATTCCCCCATACATTTCGCGGAAATTCTAAATGAAATCTTAAATATTTCTGATACCAATGGGATCTCAAAGGTATTTAAGACAGTATTTTCGATGGCATTAACACCATTCAAAGCCATACTGGGTATTTTTCCAGATTTCGTCCATTCGATTTTTGGCGGACTTCCCCTGATCCTGGGACTAATTGCAGGAATCCTATTCTTAGTCCTTATTTTTCGTTATGGCAACCCATGTCACAGACAAAACTCTTGCGACAAGGGAAGAAACAATCCTAGCCATTGGATACCGGGACCGGATATCAAAAATCCTGGGACTTTCCCGGCTTAGAGACCTAAATATGACTTGGTTTCTATCATTTCGACCAATGTGGCAAAGATGTGTTTTACCTGTATTAAGGTGTCTGCTATGCGGAGAAGAATGCGTGTTAGACACCTGTCTGACGCTACAATCGGATGCGCCAATGGATGCAGAAACATTGTTGAGCCCGATCAAGGTTCATGCTTTGTGCTGCCCTCAAAGGCTACCAATCCTGATGACGGCATTCGTGGAAGCTTCACCACTACGATTGATGGGTAGTGAAGTTCAAGATGAAAGCAGCATCGAACAGGTACGACCTTCTGTCAGCAATGCAAATCAGAATGTCAATGGAGACAATCATGCGCACGAATGCATGATTACACCTATTTCCGAGTTAGTGGAACTTTCCCAGGAAGCTGTTGACAGTTTTTTCGAAAGCCTAAATGATATGATGTTCTCACCAGAGCAGAAATAGAGACTTTTGAACAAGCTCGCACACGGCGTTCCCTGAATTCGGCCTTCAACTTTAAAAATAAAGTCACATGAACAATCTTTCCTCCAGTTCACGGACAGCAATTTTTCAGCAGCCCCAAAATATTTTTTCATATTTTTCGGGACACTATCTTCTGCTTATAGTAAGAACTATTCTTAAAGAACTAAGGTTTCTAAATTTTAGATAGCTTATAGACATAGCTTATAGACATTAGCTGCCCGCAGGTATGTTCACAAATACTTTATTATGTGATGGAATGGTCTCGAACTTTTTTTCTGTATTAAGAGCCATTTCATGTGTAATTCTCATATACCAAATAGCAATAATGTATACAAATGCGATTACTTTGGCATAATTATACAGCTTGAGTGCATACAATACATATGACTGCAATTTTTTCCGTATATTTGAAAAATTTCAAAATGCATTTATGTATTTTGGGGTGGTAAGGTATACACTATACTCTGTAGTATGTTGTACTATGTTATACTATGCCTAGATTAGTAAATATGACCATAGTTAGCGTGGAGTGGGTGTGATGTATTCCTATAGGTCCTGAATCGATCCCCCTATTCCTGACCCTATTCTGGTTAGTAAACTAACAAGTTAACTAGTAATCAGCCCATGAGGCAGAAAATCCCCATGATGCAGATACCGTTATCTGACGCAGTCACACTACGGCACAGGAACGTGTTATCTGATTAGGTCATAACGCTTGCGATCTAATTAGACAAGCGATATTCCTCCAGCCCCTGATAAGGCATACGGAGTTCTCATAACAAATCAAACCTATGACAACCTGGGCAAAACCCTGCGGCCATTGTTTTGATTTCACCGAGAACTTCAGTAAAAGAATGTGCTAACGAGCAAGTCGTATGACATCCTTATTGACGTATCTATGTCCATCCTTACGTCAATCACGGCACCTTAAAGGTATAAATATTACGGATATTGCCCTATGCAAACACACGCGTGGTGACGAGACGGAGCAGCCATACTTGCCGAAGCGAAGAGCAGAGCAGACCCCGCTGGCGCAGCCCCGCCTTCCTGACGCGCTGAGACGCGCTGCTTTCTCCTGCCGAGAATTCCAGCCCCGGCGTTTCTGGGCAGCCCTCGCAGGCAGCCTGGAATATCGAGACCAGAGAGAGAGATACCATCCCTCATTCATCCTTAATTCCAGGTACAGAACTGAATAACCCCTCACAGAGAATTCTTTAGTTATTCACTTGGCAAAAACAAACTTAACTTAAACTGTAACTTTCTATTCCCGCCCACGTATTAGTCTTAGGTCAGGTACACGGGGTAGGCGTATTTAGAAACACCAGTTGAGTACGTTTAGTCAAATGTATATGTGTATGTAATATATTTTATTCATTTTAAAACATCATATGGCTTAGAAACCATATCAATGTTTTTACAGTATTATTTTATACTATTGCTTTTAATGTATGCACTTTACTTAACTATAAGTATTGCAATAATATCGATCCATTTCTCTTGTATGAGAAAAGAGACTGATCAATAAATAACACCTTTTTATTGAACACGCCCGTCTCTTCCTTTTCTCTACATTCTGATGAGACTAAGAATGCACGTACTGACTGAGTAAAATAAATTGCCTTTTGTTCACACGACTCTCGAGATATACTCTTGATTAGGGGAGAGCAAAGTTGTCATGTTCTATGGTTGTCAGAAACTAAATCCCTTCTTGTCTAATCAGGGGAGTTAATTCTTTCCTGAACATTCGAGAAAGTTTCTAGTGAACTCTGAGCTAAGCTGGCAAACCCAAAACTTTAAGTCTAGTATCGACAGTAGTAGACCTAGTTAACGTCTGGTCTAGGCCTTTACTATTGTAGGTATTATTCCAATGCGCAGAGCCTATTGGGATGATAGGAACTACACTACAGGCTGACTGGAGTATGCCCTCCGTGGCTGACAGGAGTGTGCCCTCTGTGGCTGACTGGAGTGTGCCCTCTGTGGCTAACTGGAGTGTGCCCTTCGTGCCTGACTGGAGTGTGCCCTCTGTGCCTGACTGGGGTGTGCCCTCTGTGCCTGACTGGTGTGTGCCCTCTCGGACGGACTGGAGTGTGCCCTCTGTGTCAGACCGGAGTGTGCCCTCTGTGCCGGATTGAAGTGTACCCTCTGTGCCTAACTGGAGTGTGCCCTCTGTGCCTGACTGGAGTGTGCCCTCTAGGCCGGATTGGAGTGTGCCTTCTGTGCTCTGACTGGAGTGAGTCCTCTGTGCCTTACTGAAGTGTGCCCTCTGTGCCGGACTCGAGTGTGCCTGCTGTGCCTGACTGGAGAGCGCCCTCTGTACCGGACTGGAGTGCGCCCTCTGTGGCTGATTGGAGTGTGCCCTCTGTGCCTTACTGGAGTGTGCCGTTTGTGGCTGATTGGAGTGTGCCCTCTGCGGCTGACTGGAATGTGCCCTCTGTGCCTTCCTGAAGTGTGCCCTCTGTGCCTGCTTGGAGTGTACCCTCTGTGCCTGACTGGAGTGTGCCCTCTGTGCCTGACTGGAGTGTGCCCTCTGTGCCTGACTGGAGTGTGCCCTCTGTGCCTGACTGGAGTGTGCCCTCTGTGCTTGACTGCGGTGTGATATTGGTGCTTGACTTCGGCATGATCTCGGTGCCTGGCTGGAGTGTGCCCTCTGTGCCAGATTGGAGTGTGCTCCTCTGTGGCTGACTGGAGTGTGCCCTCTGCACCTGACTGGAGTGTGCCCTCAGTGCCAGATTGGAGTGTGCTCTCTGCACTTGACTGGAGTGTGCCCTCAGTGCCAGATTGGAGTGTGCCCTCTGTGTTCTGACTGGAGTGTGTCCTCTGTGCTGGACTCGAGTGCGCCCTCTGTGCCTGACTGGAGTGTGCCCTCTGTGGCTGACTAGAGTGTGCCCTCTGTGGCTGACTGGAGTGTGCCCTCTGTGGCTGACTGGAGTGTGCCCTCTGTGGCTGACTGGAGGGTGCTCCTCTGCGGCTGACTGAAGTGTGCCCTCTGCACCTGACTGGCGTGTGCCCTCAGTGCCAGATTGGAGTGTGCTCTCTACACTTGACTGGAGTGTGCCCTCAGTGCCAGATTGGAGTGTGCTCCTCTGTGGCTGACTGGAGTGTGCCCTCTGCACCTGACTGGAGTGTGCCCTCAGTGCCAGATTGGAGTGTGCACTCTGTGCTGAATGGAGTGTGCCCTCTGTGCTGACTGGAGTGTGCCCTCAGTGCCAGATTGGAGTGTGCTCTCTACACTTGACTGGAGTGTGCCCTCAGTGCCAGATTGGAGTGTGCTCCTCTGTACCTGACTGGAGTGTGCCCTCTGCACCTGACTGGAGTGTGCCCTCAGTGCCAGATTGGAGTGTGCTCTCTGCACTTGACTGGAGTGTGCCCTCAGTGCCAGATTGGAGTGTGCTCTCTGCACTTGACTGGCGTGTGCCCTCTGTGCTGAATGGAGTGTGCCCGCTGTGCCTGACTGGAGTGTGCCCTCTGTGCTGACTGGAGTGTGCCCTCAGTGCCAGATTGGAGTGTGCTCTCTGCACTTGACTGGAGTGTGCCCTCAGTGCCAGATTGGAATATGCCCTCTGTGCTGAATGGAGTGTGCCCGCTGTGCCTGACTGGAGTGTGCCCTCTGTGCTGACTGGAGTGTGCCCTCTGTGCTGACTGGAGTGTGCCTGCTGTGCCTGACTGGAATGTGCCCTCTGTGCCTGATTGGGGTGTACCCTCCATGCCTGCCTGCAGTGTGCCCTCTGTGCCCGACTGTGGTGTGGTCTGGGTGCTCGGCACAGGGCGGCGCGGGCGTCCAGCTGCGCCCTCGATCCCCCGTGTGTGGCCCTAGCGCTCCACAGGCTCTCACTATATACGATAAGATGCCCCTGTGAATTGTGCAGAAACAGGATACAGTAGCGAGATGGTTTGTTTCCTGACAGAAAACAGCGCCTCATTAATCTACGGATGGAGCTGTCGAGACAGAGGCTGCTGTGAAACTAGGCCACTTCCTGCAGGAGGGAACGCTGCAGCAGTGCACGCGGATGGGCCCGCGCCCTGCGCCCTGCCTCCACCCCCAGCCCGGCATGATAACTCACTAGCACTGTCTTAAGGGCAAGCACCCATTTTGCGTGTCTCTTCATATCAACAACCTGCTTTACGAAGTGAGTTTACTTTTAAAAGCTATCTTATTCATTTGAAGACAGTATTCTCTTTCTTACAATAATAATTTCATCTGAGCAGAGTGGCTCAGATATCAGTTCTCCTCCGTGCCAAAACCCCGTTACCTTCACCACGTGTATACGGAGTGTGCCACGCTGCTGATGTCACTGTTCACACGCAAATACGTGCAAAACAAGGAGTGTTCGCAGGCAGCCACTTCAGTTGTGTGTGCCTTTTTTATCCACCAGAACATGCCTGTGATTCAGAGAGGGGATACTCTCTGTCCCCTTCGCCAGTTCAGCAGATAAAAATGGATACATCCTCAACAAGCTGTGGGCTGGTGCACAACATGACAGACGGTCCAGCAAGCCAATGCCTGATGGAGGTGTATCCAATCAAGCCAGTAGCCAAAGAGGGTTTGCTCAAAGACCCTTTCTGTATGTTATATGTTGTCTGCCATGTTGTTTTGTTTGTTGTGCTGCCTGACAGCAGTGCTAAATGTGTGCCGGTGCTTTGTCGGTGCTTACACATATATATGACAGTCCATCACATGGTGGAAATATCTATTTTTATAAAGAGCACACAAATAGACTGTTTAATAATTCAATATCCATAATTCAATATGCATGAAAAAATATATATTAACATCCAGATATAGAAATCTCAGACGAATAGAAATCTGAGCCAGTATTTTACAAAATCCAAAGAGATGGGTAAATATCAAAGCCCGAGGGAAGCAGCAGGGGGTTGGTTGAGGCATTTCTACAGCAGCACAAGCTCTTCCTAATGAACTCCAATATGGACTATAATAATTCTGGGGTCAGACTTTGATGGTTAGTTACAAGAATGCTGAGATAAGAAGTGTATATCCTGAGAAAATGTCCTAATTCTGAGAGGATTCATTTTCTTTGAAGATTCCGGGATCTCCTTCCTGCGTGGGCAAAGTTTAAGTTGATCTCTTCGCGAAGATATCGCTTTTTGTTTTTTAGGGGTTGCGTAAAAATCTCAGTCTTCATCTCAGTCATTACATGTGTGATGAATCCTCTCCCTGAGGCATAACTCTTTATTCCACAACTGGGAAGTAGGGTGTTTCTCCTGTCCTCCGGTGGACTTAGTCCTTCTTCTCTTAGGTTATCAATAGATCACCCTGTTCTCCAGTCACTCTCTGAAGCCACATCTGCATTTTCTGTATTCATCAGGAAATACATTTTATGATTACCTGATTCATCATTGCCGTTTTGGAATAACGTGTCATCTCTTTTGCGGTGAGGGTTCACTTTAGACATAGAGGGTCTGTGACTGGGAGTAATGAGGAATACCAGTAAATAATTGAGTCAGTATGCACGAACATTTTAACCTAAAATTCAAATTCAAATTATCCTCATGAGTCAGTGCGACAACTCAGTGAATCAGTGCACTATTTATAAAGAACAGTGTGACTTTACCTGGAAAGATCTCAAACTGTCAGAACTGACTCAGCTTTCAAAAGGGAAAATGAGTGAAATTGAGATGAGTTATAACGACAGCCAATATATGATATACACTTTAAAATATGCAGTAACAAGCGGTTATATGATGTTACAACGCATTCCGTTGCAACGCATGCCTTTTCCACGCATGCGTTACAACGGAATGCCATTACCACGCATATGGTTTACCACGAAAATGCCTTTACCACGCATAGTTTAACAACGTTTTTCGTTGTTTAACTATGCATGATATTGGCATTTTCATGTTAAACCGACTGCATGATTGATTATGTAGTTCAAATCTACATATGTTTTTTTAATTATGCCTAACCTAATAAATTATTATAATTTAAAAATATACTTACATTTTCTTTCGACGGTATTCTCCTTCTTCTAACTCTTTAAGTGGTCCTTTCTCTATTTTTGATGCAGTACGTAGACGCACGTACGTAATCACGTCTGTTAGGGAGGCACTTTCCATGAAGGACAGAGGCACAGAAGAGCGTGTTTTAGGTACGTTTTCTTTCTTTTTTTTTTTTAAAACCCTCTCGTTTTTTTTTTTTTGGGGGGGGATCCTCCCAGCCCCCCCTTTTTTTCCGACCTTTAACTCGCATTCCTTTACTACGTATTTCGTAGTAAAGGAATGCGTGGTAAAGGTTATAGTGGTAACCACGCGTGCATTGTAAAGCATGCGTGGTTAGTGCATTCGTGGAAACGGCTTCGTTGTAGTGGCTGTTTCCCGTAACAAGCACTGTGTAAAAAAAAATATTCAGCGTCTTAGGGCCTCCTTTTGACCCGAAATAGTCTATTGCTCTACCATTTGCCATGTGCCAGACGCGCTATATAAGTATGCCTACATACATACATACATACATTGCCACTGAAGGTGGAAAAATACAGTAAAAACACAATAAAACAGAAGAAACTCCGAAATAATTTTTTTTAAAAACAAATCGCCCTTTAAAAATTATTCTGAAGAGTACCACCAAAAATCTAAAAAACCAAAATGAAAAAACACTGTCTCTCAGTTGTGGCAAATATAATTCTCCATTCTGAACCTACAAAACCACATGTGCATTCCTCCCCCAAGCTTGATTTGTACCGATGGTTGAAGGTGATGGCACCGACAATCATTGTGGGAACTGGTACTTGTTTTTCATCTTCAGACTTTGCCTACTGGAAGATAGAGAAAGACTGAAAAGAGAAAAGGGAACAAGCATTGGCAAAGCCAATAGGTTTCAACAATGTCGGAGCTATTGGCCTTGTCAATGTGAATGTCTTTAGCCATGTTGTCTAGCAGCACATCTACTGCTCAGAATGGCTCAATGTCACTGAAAGCTCAGAATCACAGGATGTTGAGTCCACACTGAGCTTCTAAGCTTCAATGTTGTGTTTATTGTCCTGTCCCTCCTTTCTCAAAAGAGCGCTATGACGTGGCCAGCTCTGGTCGCATCATAGCACTTTTTTCAGTGACTTTCAGCCAAGCTGAACAGTAGATGTGCTGCTAGACAACATGGTTTAAAAGACATTAAAATTGACAAGGCCAATAGCAAGGGCATTGCTGAGATCTATTGGCTTTGCCAATGCTTGTTCGATGTTGACAGGGTCCTGATGAGCAAATGTAGAAGCAATAGTGAGAAACAGTTGAGGAGCTTTAAAGTGAAGCAAAAATGTCACATAATGGCCAGAGCTACTGACAGGGGACCTGGGGAACCAGGTTCTAATCTTGGGGTCAGCTGAACAGTTTGTGATTCTAGGCAAATCACTTATGTTTCCCTTTGCGTACGACAATGGATGTGTCATTGTGTAATGTAACTGGTGAGCACTTAAAGTGCTCCAATACCATCGGCTGGTGTTAGCACTATGGCAAGATGGAGGTCAGAACAAGCGGTCCAATACCATCGGATTGTGTATAAAGAAATTGTAATAATAGCATCAGCGATAAGGGAGGTAGTGGGGGATAGGTCATGCAGGGAAGCAGGAGAGGATGGGGAGATGGACAAGCAACGACGGGAGAGGGTGGGAGGAAGCAACTATGAAGGAAGAAAAAATACCTTAATTGAAGCAGGATCAGCGAAAAAAATGAATGTCTGACTGTGGAATGTAACTAATAAGCACTTCAAGCTCTCCAATACCATCAGATCGTGTTCACGCTATTGCAAGAAAAAAGACGGAGCAAGTGCTCCAATCGGATTGTGCAAAAAAACTAAACAAGTTCTGTTCATGTTTTAACAACTTTTTAAGAAATGTATTAATTTATGTACAAGCGTATGCATTTTAGTGGTAAGGAGTATGGGCCAGAGCTGCTGACTATGGAGCTGGGAAACCGGAATTGAATTTCAGCATCATCTTAATATCCTTGATTCTGGGCACATTACTTAATGTGTCCTTAATGTAAAGTAACTGGTGCTAATGTAAAGTGCTCCAATACCTTCGGATGGTGTTGGCACTACATAAAACAGCACAAAAAATTGAAAAATAGAGTAGATGGCAGAGGGGATCTGTGCAATGGAGTTCAGCAGGGACAAGCAGCAGGAGATGGACTAGCAACCAACAGCAAATGCGGCCAGCCATGGTGAGAATAAATTATTTGCCAATATTCACAAAATGTGGAACTGAGGCTGAGGCTAGGGAGATCATGTGGCGTCCTCTAGGGACAGGATGTGGCATAAGGGCCAGAGCTGCAGAATATGGAGCTGAGAAACTGAGCTTGAGTTTTGGAGTCGCCTTAACATTCTTGATTCTGGGCAAATCACTTAATCTCTCCATGCCTACAAATATGAATGTGTCCTTGTGTAAAGTAACTGCTCCTAATGTAAAGTGCTCCAATACCTTGGTGTTAGCACTATATAAAAATGCACCCAGAAAAAATTTTGAAAAGTAGAGTCGGGGAGGAGGGGCCTGGACGGAAAAACTGATCTCTTAACCGCATCCGCGCTAGCGGTTTTCCCGCTGCGCGCTGCGATTTTGAAAAACCCGCGTTACATGACGAGCTCAGCTCGTCATCAGCGTAGCGCAGGTTACGCTCATGACGAGCTGAGCTCGTCATGAGTGTAGAAGGGGTTAAACAGAGGTTCAGCGTGGGCAAGCAGCGATAGGCGGAACGTGAAAAGTTACTGGTGTTAATGTAAAGCGCTCCAATACCTTCGGGTGATGTTGGCGCTATATAAAACTACACACAAAAAATGTGAAAAACAGTCGGGGAGGGGGGAATCTGTGCAATGGAGTTAAGTGGGGCAAGCTGCAAAGGGCGAGAGGTGGACAGACAACCAACAGTAAATGCGTGCTGCCAAAGGGAGACTATGTGATTTGGCCATATTCTCAAAATCTGGAACTGCGGGAGAGGCTAGGGAGACAATGTGGCATGCTCATGGGAAAAGATGTGGCATAATGGCGACAGCTGCCAACTATGGAGCTGGGAAACCCGATTTGAGTTTCAGCGTTGGTTTACCATCCTTGAATCTGGGCAAATACCTTAATCTCCCAGTGCCTACAAAAATGAATGTGTCCTTGTGTAAAGGAACTGGTACTAATGTAAACCACTCCAATACCTTTGGGTGGTGCTTGCACTATATAAAACGGATAAAAAAAGTAGCTGGTGCTAATTTAAAGCACTCCACTACCTTCAGGCGGCGTTGCCGCTATATAAAATTGCATAAATAAAACAGAAAGAATCACAGTGTTAGGCTGGTTTACAGTAGTGAATAATAGGAAATACATCGCATTGGCAACCATATTAAAAGGACTACTTTTTCCATGGACACTGAGGAGCAGGCAGACATTAATGACATCAAGACTCAGGATGGCTCCTTTGAAGAGAATTCGAGTTAAGCAACAATGGCACACTGAAATACTTTACCAGTGAATGCGGAAAAAGTACAAAAGTGTCCTGATGGGATAAATTTTAAAAAATAGAGTCCCACCCTATGAAATGAGAAGCAACAAGGTGAGACACGAACAGTTCAATCATTTCGCAAAATAGAAATGCGGTTGTGCGATTACAGCAGAAGTCACAGGCACTTTAGAAGCTTTGACATTCCCTGCGATAATGCACTCCTGAGTTATTTGAGGTCTGATTTTCCAGCTATAGAAACCATTGCTGAACGACCACATATGGTGTAAACATGTGCACGCACACACCTAGTACCCACAAGAGCGGAAAATAAAAGGAGACCACATGTGTGCCAAGTAATAGTAGCCATGTACACATGCTCCAATAAGCACGTCAGCTATAGAATAACAGGACATTAAAAGGCATAAACACCACTACTCACTAGAATGAAATAGACTACAATGGGGGTTGAAAGCAGTGACAGTGTCGGGGAGGGCGTGATTAGCGGACAGGGCAAGCACCAGAAGGTGAGTGGGAGCAGGCAGAGATGGGAGGGAAGAGGTGAGGGAAGCAGAAAGCTGCAATGAAGGGAAAAGAAGTGACAGAGAAGGGAATGATCTGTGGATGGGACACGCACCATGAGGTGTGAGGGCGCAAGTAGGGACAGAAAGAGGAGGTGGGGGAAACGAAAAGCAGCAACAATGGGAAAAGCAGTGACGGGAAAGGGTGATGTGTGGATGAGCAAGCACCGGGAAGTGTGAAGGAGCAAGCAGGTGAAACAGAAAGTAGCAACAAAGGGAAAGGCAGTGACAGGGAAGGGGTGATCTGTTGCAAGGCATGAGGGAGGGTTGGAGGAAATGGAACTGGTAAAAGCATGAGCACTGGGTAGAGTGCTAAAACAGAAACAAAAAAGTAGGTCCTAAAATGGTTATAAAAACTGGAGGAGTGGACGTTTACATTTACTTGGTCATTGCTCTGGGGGATGCCTAAACACAAGAAGAATGCAAAAACAACAGTTGATGGACAGAATGGACGTCTTCACCCAGGATAGCTTGACTCCAGTGGTGTGGAGAGCACAGGACTCACATCTGAGCATACCCGTCCCACTCGGGGTGACAAATGCAAAAACAACAGTTGATGGACAGAATGCAGAACAATGTCATACATTCACCCCAGTACAGAGATCTGGGCCTAAATCCATCGTTTGTTTGCTCAACACACCACCCCAATTCAGACATGGCCATATGCAAATCAGCCTTGACCCTGTGCCTCATGGGAACAGTCCAGCCCGAACTGCCAAGCCATGTCTTCCTTGGACCGGAATTAAGCATCCTAGGACCGGTTTCTGACTATCAGCCGTCTTCAGCCAGGATAGCTTGACTTCAGTGGTGTGGAGAGCACAGGACTCACGTCTGAGCATACCCGTCCCACTCGGGGTGACAAATGCAAAAACAACAGTTGATGGACAGAATGCAGAACAATGTCATACATTCACCCCAGAACAGAGATCTAGGCCTAAATCCATCGTTTTTTTGCTCACCACACCACCCCAATTCAGACATGCCATATGCAAATCAGCCTTGACCCTGTGCCTCATGGGAACAGTCCAGCCCGAACTGCCAAGCCATGTCTTCCTTGGACCGGAATCAAGCATCCTAGGACCGGTTTCTGGCTATCAGCCGTCTTCAGCCAGGATCGCTTGACTCCAGTGGTGTGGAGAGCACGGGACTCACGTCTGAGCATACCCGTCCCACTCGGGGTGACAAATGCAAAAACAGTTGATGGACAGAATGCAGAACAATGCCATACATTCACCCCAGTACAGAGATCTGGGCCTAAATCCATCGTTTTTTTGCTCACCACACCACCCCAATTCAGACATGGCCATATGCAAATCAGCCTTGACCCTGTGCCTCATGGGAACAGTCCAGCCCGAACTGTCAAGCCATGTCTTCCTTGGACCGGAATCAAGCATCCTAGGACCGGTTTCTGGCTATCAGCCGTCTTCAGCCAGGATAGCTTGACTCAAGTGGTGTGGAGAGCACGGTACTCACGTCTGAGCATACCGTCCCACTCGGGGTGACAAATGCAAAAACAACAGTTGATGGACAGAATGCAGAACAATGTCATACATTCACCCCAGTACAGAGATCTAGGCCTAAATCCATAGTTTTTTTGCTCACCACACCACCCCAATTCAGACATGCCATATGCAAATCAGCCTTGACCCTGTGCCTCATGGGAACAGTCCAGCCCGAACTGCCAAGCCATGTCTTCCTTGGACCGGAATCAAGCATCCTAGGACCGGTTTCTGGCTATCAGCCGTCTTCAGCCAGGATAGCTTGACTCAAGTGGTGTGGAGAGCACGGGACTCACGTCTGAGCATACCCGTCCCACTCGGGGTGACAAATGCAAAAACAACAGTTGATGGACAGAATGCAGAACAATGTCATACATTCACCCCAGTACAGAGATCTTGGCCTAAATCCATCGTTTTTTTGCTCACCACACCACCCCAATTCAGACATGGCTATATGCAAATCAGCCTTGACCCTGTGCCTCCTAGGAACAGTCCAGCCCGAACTGCCAAGCCATGTCTTCCTTGGACCGGAATCAAGCATCTTAGGACCGTTTTCTGGCTATCAGCCGTCTTCAGCCAGGATAGCTTGACTCCAGTGGTGTGGAGAGCACGGGACTCACGTCTGAGCATACCCGTCCCACTCGGGGTGACAAATGCAAAAACAACAGTTGATGGACAGAATGCAGAACAATGTCATTCATTCACCCCAGTATAGAGATCTGGGCCTAAATCCATCGTTTTTTTGCTCACCACACCACCCAAATTCAGACATGGCCATATGCAAATCAGCCTTGGCCCTGTGCCTCATTGGAACAGTCCAGCCCGAACTGCCAAGCCATGTCTTCCTTGGACCGGAATCAATCATCCTAGGACCGGTTTCTGGCTATCAGCCGTCTTCAGCCAGGATAGCTTGACAGTTCGGGCTGGACTGTTCCCATGAGGCACAGGGTCAGACTGATTTGCATATGGCCATGTCTGAACTGGGGTGGCAGAGTGGGCTAAAGAACGGTGATGGATTAAACCCAGAACTGTTGACTGGGTGTGAGTGTTTGATTGGTTCAGATTCTCCGTCCATCACCACTCCCTTTTGTACCATAAACACAAGAAGAGGCATGACTATGGATGCCAGGACAAATGTTGACAAATAATATAAGAGACTCAATGGAGCGAACTAATTGAAAGCCTGTGGGCGGGCTGAAGCTCACAGATTAAGCACAGCATGTCTCTTTGAGACAGTGCATGTGCTATCTAGCCGAGATCTGAAGAAGAGTAAGAAGAATAAGATAGGAAAATAGTGAAACAGAGAGAAAACAACAATGACAAAAATTTCAAGGAGTGAGATAAAGAAACAGAGTAGTAGGATAGTAGGGGGAAGTGGTAGAATCAGGACTAGGCATCTTTGGTAGGCAACAACCTTGGCATTCACAGAAAATATATATATATATATAAAATATATATAGAGAAAAACAGGTTAAAGTGATGTTATAGTTAGGCATTGTAAGAATATATTTACATTTAAAAATAAACTGAAAAAAATAAAGGTTAAAGGAACATTCTAGTTAGATGAAACCTTCAGTCAAACCTAACATTTTAAATGCAATTACATCACTGAAATTCACCATTTATAGTTAGCTCAAGTAACTATAACTCATGCTCTAAAGTAATCAGAACTTACCCCTGTCATGCACAGTACTGTTATTAATGATGTCATTTAAGATGTTATTAGGGATGTTATCAATGCATTCTTTGAACATGTCACAAGTGATGTAATATGTAAGGGTTTAAGCAGTGCGTGGCGTGGGCAATGAGTTGCTTTTACTTTAAGGCACAAGTTATAGTTACTTGAGATAACTATAACTAGTGAATTTCATTGGTTTTGTTAGTTCAAAATGTTATATTTTAAGTGAAAATGTCACCTAACTATGAAGTTCTGCTAACCTTTGGTTTTTGTAAGGTGAGATATTTTTACAATTCCTAACTACAACATAACTTTATCTTTTGTTTTTTCCAGTGAATTTTGTGCTTTTTTTTAGCGTAAACTAAGATGTCCATCACTGTGCGGTTCCCTAGTAACCCCCCACTGTATTTGGCTTTCGGCAGTGAGCTGGGTGGGTTTGCTGCAGGGCCAGCTGCCTGCACCCGGCAAACCTATCACAGGCACTCACACACCTTTTTTTAATGCTTTTCCGATCCTGCTGGACTCTCACAGGCGTCAGAATAGCTCGGGGAATCCCATGGTACACCTGCGGCATTGCGACAATCCCCCAAAAATTTATTTTAAAGTTGGCCGGGGGGTCCCTTTTTACCCCCTCCCTCACAAGGTCCAGGGGGTCATGCCCTCCCATACTCCTTTATACTTTATTTTATTTAATGTTCAGGATACTTGGGACTGAGCCTCCGTATCCTGAAATGGCAGCTGCAACATTTCTCCTCATGTTGCGACCCGCCAATTGGTGCATGAGCACCAGCAAAAGCAAGACAACAAATTGAAACAAGCATTGGAATGCAATAGGTCTCGCATTAGAAAAGTTGGAGCTATTGGTCTTGTAAATGACAAATATTTTATTTATTTGTTGGTTTTAAAATAGCTAAATTGATAGCTTTGTCATTTACAACGCCAATAGTTATAACATTCGCGAATGTGACACCTATAGCATTTGGAATGCAACATGTTTTGTATTTACGTGACTTAGATGGCAGCTCTGGTCGTTAGGCCACATGTCTAGAGAGCAGGAGAGTGCAGCAGGGGAGAGAAGCACAGCAATGCAATAGGTCTCGCATTAGGAAAGTTTGAGCTATTGGTATTGTAAAGGACACATTTTTTATTTATGTGCTTGTTTTGAAAATAGCGAAATTAATAGCTTTGTTATTTACAATGCCAATAGTTTTATCTTTCGCAAATGTGACACCTATTGTAACACAATATGTGTTGTAGCACTGAGTGGTGTGAGGGTGAGGGGTGTGAGGGTGAGGGCTGTGAGGGTGAGGGTGAGTGGGTGTGTGAGGGTGTGAGGGTGAGGGAGGGGGTGTGAGGGTGAGGGTGTGTGAGGGTGTGTGAGGGTGAGGGTGTGTGAGGGTGGGTGAGGGTGTGGGTTAGGGGGTGTGAGGGTGAGGGTGTGAGGGTGACTGAGGGTGTGTGAGGGTGAGGGGATGAGGGTAAGGGTGTGTGAGGGTCAGGGGGTGATGGTGAGAGGGTGCGAGGGTGAGGGGGGTGAGGGTGTGTGAGGGTGTGTGAGGGTGAGGATGTGAGGCTGAATGAGGGTGAGAGAGTTGTGAGGGGGGGTGAGGGTGTGAGGGTGAGGGAGGGTGTGTGAGGATGAGGGGGTGAGGATGAGTGAGGGTGTGAGGGTGAGGGTGGGTGAGGGTGTGTGAGGGTGTGTGAGGGTGAGGGTGTGTGAGGGTGAGGGTGTGAGGCTGAGTGAGGGTGAGAGGGTTGTGAGGGGGGGTGAGGGTTTCCTTTCATTTGCCTCTTTTGTGAAGGCCTATAATTTGCCACCGCAGCAATGCGGGCGGAACTGCCCTCCCTCCCGCTCGAGGGAACTGAAGACAAGCCATCCATCTCCCAGCCCCCTTTATTCTCCTTTCAACTGTATATACAGACGGGGTCAGGCAGTTCACGCACAGGAAATAAGCCATCTTGCCATGGAGCGACTTTATGCAATTTTTGAACTGTTTATTTTTTTTAAATGCCTACGACTTTACTATTTAAAGAGGATATGACAGACACCTTAAAAAAACTGAAGGAAGTAGGCAGAGTACTGCTCACCAATAGTCATAGTCAAAATAAATTGAGAGTGCAGAAAATAACCGCAGAAGCAAATAGGCGCTGAAGAAAGTAGACAGCAACTGAGATAAAAACACGCACGCTCACGTCGGTGCACAGACATAATATCGACTCCAAAATATCGTTTGGACAGAATATCGAGTTTTAAATATCGTTTGGACAAAATATCGACAGGACAGAATATCGACAGCCAAAATATCGTTTTTAAGGTAAGTGAAGTAATATCGACTGTAAATAATATAGAAAGTGAAAATATCGTTTTTTAAATAATATTTAATTATTTATAGTGTTTTTATGTTATAATATGTGTGAAAAGTGTCATTTTATGTTATAATTATTTTTAATTAATGATTTTTTTTTAATTATTGTGTAATTTTATTCTGTAGCGGGTTGTGGGTTTATAGGGGAATAGGGTGGGAAGTAATTTAATTATAATTAATTAAATATGTAAATTTATTAATTGGTAGTAATAATTAATTAATTGGTAATTAAATAATATTTGTTAATTATTTAAAATGTAATTGGTAATTAATTTAATTTAATTGATTAATTGCTAATTATGTAAATTAAAATAATTTATTTCCTGTAGCGGGTTGTGGGTTTATAGGGGAATAGGGTGGGAAGTAATTTAATTATAATTAATTAAATATGTAAATGTATTATTTGGTAGTAATATTTAATTAATTGGTAATTAAATAATATTTGTTAATTATTTAAAATTTAATTGGTAATTTATTTAATTTAATTGATCAATTGCTAATTGTGTAAATTTAAATAATTTATTTCCTGTAGCGGGTTGTGGGTTTATAGGGGAATAGGGTGGGAAGTAATTTAATTATAATTAATTAAATATGTAAATTTAATAATTGGTAGTAATATTTAATTAATTGTTAATTAAAAAATATTTGTTAATTAATTAAAATGTAATTGGTAATTAATTTAATTTAATTGATTAATTGCTAATTATGTTAAATTAAAGGGGTATTTTTAGGGTTCAAGGTCAGTTTTTGGTTTCTGGGTAAAGGGGTATTTTTAGGGTTCAGGGTCAGTTTTTAGTTTTTGGGTAAAGGGGTATTTTTTGGGTTCAGGGTCAGTTTTTAGTTTTTGGGTAAAGGGATATTTTTAGGGTTCAGGGTCAGTTTTTAGTTTTTGGGTAAAGGGGTATTTTTTGGGTTCAGGGTCAGTTTTTAGTTTTTGGGTAAAGGGGTATTTTTAGGGTTCAGGGTCAGTTTTTAGTTTTTGGGTAAAGGGGTATTTTTAGGGTTCAGGGTCAGTTTTTAGTTTTTGGTTTTTGGGTAAAGGGGTATTTTTAGGGTTCAGGGTCAGTTTTTAGTTTTTGGTTTTTGGGTAAAGGGGTATTTTTAGGGTTCAGGGTCAGTTTTTAGTTTTTGGGTAAAGGGGTATTTTTAGGGTTCAGGGTCAGTTTTTAGTTTTTGGGTAAAGGGGTATTTTTAGGGTTCAGGGTCAGTTTTGGGTTTTTGGGTAAGGGTTTCTTTTTTAGGGTTCAGGGTCAGTTTTGGGTTTTTGGGTAAAGGGTTTTTTTTAGGGTTCAGGGTCAGTTTGGGGTTTTTGGGGTACAGGGGTACAGTGTAAAAATAAAGTAAAATAAAATTTACATTAATTTAATTTAATGAAATTAAATTAAATTAAATGATATTAAATTATTTTTAAATATTTTAAATTATAAAAATTATTATATACTTACCAATACTTACGTTGTAATGGTAGTGCGTTGTAAAAGTTGCGTTGTAACGTCATATAGCCACTGTTGCACTCTTTGGAGTGGAAATAGTAATTTTAACCCCTACGCTATCCAAGCTTTCCCTACTGTTGCACCCACTGGAGTGGGAATAGTAATTTTTACTCTTTTGTATTTGTACGTTAATAATATTGGCTATTAAATAATACTTAAACTTTTAATAATTAAATAATTAATGAGAGTAAAAAAATAATATTTTTTTAATCATATTTTTTAAAACATATATATATAGTAACAACATTTAATTAAATAATTAAATGTTGTTACTATATATATATATGTTTTAAGAAATATGATTAAAAAAATATTATTTTTTTACTTTCATTAATTATTTAATTATTAAAAGTTATTTTAAGTATTGTTAGGTATATTTTAGTAATTAATTTTTTGTATTAATGTAATTAAACATTGTTTTTATTAAAGTCGATATTTTTTACAACTATATTTTTGTAAACGATATTTTTAACTCAATATTTTTGTACTTACCTGTTTGTAGATAGAAACTCGATATTTTGTCTCTTGATATTTTCTCAACGATATTTTTGTTGGTCGATATTCTGTCCCTCGATATTATTTCAGTGATCCGCTCACGTCGTAAGCGCACACGTAAGAGTACCAAAATAGCGATCAGGCATACAAAATGGGGAACGAGATGAACGAGGTAGAAGCCCACTTGGAGGTAATACAAAGGGGACATCTAGAGACCGGGGGAAGTAGTGAAAAGGCCAGGGCGATGGGGCGGGGAAATAGAAGGAGGGAAAGTCGAGGTGCGTGATAAATTAAGAATTAAGGCAGAGAGAGGAGAACGAGGGCGAGAGCGAGAGCGAGTAAAAAATCATTTGTCGGACAGATGGGCGAATGGATTGAGAGGAAAGGTGGGTGGATGAATAGATTGATGAGCGGAGAGGTGAGTGGGTGGGTGGATGGGTGAGCAGGCTGATGGGGGGAAGCCGACAGAAAGATGCGAGAGTAGGAAGACAGACTGCTACTCAGCAGTAATGAGTGTTTGAGAAGTAGGCAGAGTACTGCTCACCAATAGTCATAGTCAAAATAAATTGAGAGTGCAGAAAATAACCGCAGAAGCAAATAGGCGCTGAAGAAAGTAGACAGCAACTGAGATAAAAACACGCACGCTCACGTCGGTGCACAGACATAATATCGACTCCAAAATATCGTTTGGACAGAATATCGAGTTTTAAATATCGTTTGGACAAAATATCGACAGGACAGAATATCGACAGCCAAAATATCGTTTTTAAGGTAAGTGAAGTAATATCGACTGTAAATAATATAGAAAGTGAAAATATCGTTTTTTAAATAATATTTAATTATTTATAGTGTTTTTATGTTATAATATGTGTGAAAAGTGTCATTTTATGTTATAATTATTTTTAATTAATGATTTTTTTTAAATTATTGTGTAATTTTATTCTGTAGCGGGTTGTGGGTTTATAGGGGAATAGGGTGGGAAGTAATTTAATTATAATTAATTAAATATGTAAATTTATTAATTGGTAGTAATAATTAATTAATTGGTAATTAAATAATATTTGTTAATTATTTAAAATGTAATTGGTAATTAATTTAATTTAATTGATTAATTGCTAATTATGTAAATTAAAATAATTTATTTCCTGTAGCGGGTTGTGGGTTTATAGGGGAATAGGGTGGGAAGTAATTTAATTATAATTAATTAAATATGTAAATGTATTATTTGGTAGTAATATTTAATTAATTGGTAATTAAATAATATTTGTTAATTATTTAAAATTTAATTGGTAATTTATTTAATTTAATTGATCAATTGCTAATTGTGTAAATTTAAATAATTTATTTCCTGTAGCGGGTTGTGGGTTTATAGGGGAATAGGGTGGGAAGTAATTTAATTATACTTAATTAAATATGTAAATTTAATAATTGGTAGTAATATTTAATTAATTGTTAATTAAAAAATATTTGTTAATTAATTAAAATGTAATTGGTAATTAATTTAATTTAATTGATTAATTGCTAATTATGTTAAATTAAAGGGGTATTTTTAGGGTTCAAGGTCAGTTTTTGGTTTCTGGGTAAAGGGGTATTTTTAGGGTTCAGGGTCAGTTTTTAGTTTTTGGGTAAAGGGGTATTTTTTGGGTTCAGGGTCAGTTTTTAGTTTTTGGGTAAAGGGATATTTTTAGGGTTCAGGGTCAGTTTTTAGTTTTTGGGTAAAGGGGTATTTTTTGGGTTCAGGGTCAGTTTTTAGTTTTTGGGTAAAGGGGTATTTTTAGGGTTCAGGGTCAGTTTTTAGTTTTTGGGTAAAGGGGTATTTTTAGGGTTCAGGGTCAGTTTTTAGTTTTTGGTTTTTGGGTAAAGGGGTATTTTTAGGGTTCAGGGTCAGTTTTTAGTTTTTGGTTTTTGGGTAAAGGGGTATTTTTAGGGTTCAGGGTCAGTTTTTAGTTTTTGGGTAAAGGGGTATTTTTAGGGTTCAGGGTCAGTTTTTAGTTTTTGGGTAAAGGGGTATTTTTAGGGTTCAGGGTCAGTTTTGGGTTTTTGGGTAAGGGTTTTTTTTTTAGGGTTCAGGGTCAGTTTTGGGTTTTTGGGTAAAGGGTTTTTTTTAGGGTTCAGGGTCAGTTTGGGGTTTTTGGGGTACAGGGGTACAGTGTAAAAATAAAGTAAAATAAAATTTACATTAATTTAATTTAATGAAATTAAATTAAATTAAATGATATTAAATTATTTTTAAATATTTTAAATTATAACAATTATTATATACTTACCAATACTTACGTTGTAATGGTAGTGCGTTGTAAAAGTTGCGTTGTAACGTCATATAGCCACTGTTGCACTCTTTGGAGTGGAAATAGTAATTTTAACCCCTACGCTATCCAAGCTTTCCCTACTGTTGCACCCACTGGAGTGGGAATAGTAATTTTTACTCTTTTGTATTTGTACGTTAATAATATTGGCTATTAAATAATACTTAAACTTTTAATAATTAAATAATTAATGAGAGTAAAAAAATAATATTTTTTAATCATATTTTTTAAAACATATATATATATAGTAACAACATTTAATTAAATAATTAAATGTTGTTACTATATATATATATGTTTTAAGAAATATGATTAAAAAAATATTTTTTTACTTTCATTAATTATTTAATTATTAAAAGTTATTTTATGTATTGTTAGGTATATTTTAGTAATTAATTTTTTGTATTAATGTAATTAAACATTGTTTTTATTAAAGTCGATATTTTTTACAACTATATTTTTGTAAACGATATTTTTAACTCAATATTTTTGTACTTACCTGTTTGTAGATAGAAACTCGATATTTTGTCTCTTGATATTTTCTCAACGATATTTTTGTTGGTCGATATTCTGTCCCTCGATATTATTTCAGTGATCCGCTCACGTCGTAAGCGCACACGTAAGAGTACCAAAATAGCGATCAGGCATACAAAATGGGGAACGAGATGAACGAGGTAGAAGCCCACTTGGAGGTAATACAAAGGGGACATCTAGAGACCGGGGGAAGTAGTGAAAAGGCCAGGGCGATGGGGCGGGGAAATAGAAGGAGGGAAAGTCGAGGTGCGTGATAAATTAAGAATTAAGGCAGAGAGAGGAGAACGAGGGCGAGAGCGAGAGCGAGTAAAAAATCATTTGTCGGACAGATGGGCGAATGGATTGAGAGGAAAGGTGGGTGGATGAATAGATTGATGAGCGGAGAGGTGAGTGGGTGGGTGGATGGGTGAGCAGGCTGATGGGGGGAAGCCGACAGAAAGATGCGAGAGTAGGAAGACAGACTGCTACTCAGCAGTAATGAGTGTTTGAGAAGTAGGCAGAGTACTGCTCACCAATAGTCATAGTCGAGTGGCGCATAAGGAGTGTGGAGACACTGAGCGACATATACAAACACCAGAGACAGACCGAGTGGGATGATTAATCATATTAGATGCTGGCAGATGTTTCATATTAAAACAATGTCGCTACTATTAAGTTCCCGCAGCCGCCCATTATTAAAAGTCTGGGCTGTGCTGAGCTCACTGTTCAGAGGGAAGGGAAAACAAGACAGAGGGCATTGCTGTGGGGAGGGGGAGAGGAGAAATGCGACACGGCCGCAGCAGGGGGCGGAGCAGGGAGAGCGGCGATGGGGGAGAGACACGGCCTTACGGCCGTGAATAGTGTGAAGCAGCAGGGGCCTTTGAAGTGAAGCTAAGCTTCACTTCAAAGGTGTGGGAGGAGTTCAACTGTATATACAGACGGGGTCAGGCAGTTCAGGCACAGGAAATAAGCCATCTTGCCATGGAGCGACTTTATGCAATTTTTTAACTGTTTTTTTTTAAATGCCTACGACTTTACTATTTAAAGAGGAAATGACAGACACCTTAAAAAAACTGAAGGAAATAGGCAGAGTACTGCTCACCAATAGTCATAGTCAAAATAAATTGAGAGTGCAGAAAATAACCGCAGAAGCAAATAGGCGCTGAAGAAAGAAGACAGCAACTGAGATAAAAACACGCACGCTCACGTCGTAAGCGCACACGTAAGAGTACCAAAATAGAGATCAGGCATACAAAATGGGGAACGAGATGAACGAGGTAGAAGCCCACTTGGAGGTAATACAAAGGGGACATCTAAAGACCGGGGGAAGTAGTGAAAAGGCCAGGGCGATGGGGCGGAGAAATAGAAGGAGGGAAAGTTGAGGTGCGTGATAAATTAAGAATTAAGGCAGAGAGAGGAGAACGAGGGCGAGAGCGAGTAAAAAATCATTTGTCGGACAGATGGGCGAATGGATTGAGAGGAAAGGTGGGTGGATGAATAGATTGATGAGCGGATAGGTGAGTGGGTGGGCGGATGGGTGAGCAGGCTGATGGGGGGAAGCCGACAGAAAGACGTGAGAGTAGGAAGACAGACTGCTACTCAGCAGTAATGAGTGTTTGAGAAGTAGGCAGAGTACTGCTCACCAATAGTCATAGTCGAATGGCGCATAAGGAGTGTGGAGACACTGAGCGACATATACAAACACCAGAGAACAGAGACAGACCGAGTGGGATGATTAATCATATTAGATGCTGGCAGATGTTTCATATTAAAACAATGTCGCTACTATTAAGTTCCCGCAGCGCCCATTATTAAAAGTCTGGGCTGTGCTGAGCTCACTGTTCAGAGGGAAGGGAAAACAAGACGGAGGGCATTGCTGTGGGGAGGGGGGAGGAGAAATGCGACACGGCCGCAGCAGGGGGCGGAGAAGGGAGAGCGGCGATGGGGGAGAGACACGGCCTTACGGCCGTGAATAGTGTGAAGCAGCAGGGGCCTTTGAAGTGAAGCTAAGCTTCACTTCAAAGGTGTGGGAGGAGTGCTGCTAAGGCAGAGCACATGCTGGGGGAAGCTTGTGGGGCGGAGCGGGAAGATCTGCTGGGGAATAGATGGCTGGCGATTTGATGATGTGCACACGCATTTTAGGTTAATGCGCTTGCTCATTGACCTAAAAGCGCACGGGCATAGCATCAAATCGCCAGTCTAGGTAAGTCTTGTTTAAGCCCCTATAGTCTCGCTCCGCTCAATGCGCATGCACATTGAGAGGCGAGACCTAAAAAACTCCTAGCCAAACAGAATGCTTTAATTTTTGAAGTTGCATGTTCATGGGAGGCCAGAGGACCCAATCGTCTATATATACAAACTTTTTTTTACCTCCTTTCCCAAATCTACTGCACAGATTTACCCGAAATCACACACGCACTAACATAACAGACATATACTCTCATTCATTCCCTACACACACCATGCACCCTCTTGCAACTGGAAAAGTGCAGACTATCGACCACAAACGTCTTTAGGACTTTCAAGAACATAGTTATCAGACGGGATCAAGCTTCACGAAAAACTGCTTGCTTTCAGTACAGACAGATGCAATTTGTCATGTCTAGGAAAGATCTCTCAATGCTCTAGGGCACATGCTGGGAGCAAATCAAAATGGCTTTCGAGATAGATACAATAACATAAACAAGCTCTTTCCAGCCTTCCCCTCTATTAAACTGGAAGCAAAACATCAGTTCAAGCTTAAATTCCAGGTGTGCGTCTAAAATAACAAATCCCGTTAACATCGAAAAAGTACATTTATACATGTAAAATTGATATTATTGCAAACCCACACGGTTTGGCTACTGAGGCTACATATGTTAGAAGCTCACATGCGAAAGATCATTTTATACATCTTACTTGGCTTGGCATGGGGTGGTGGGTTACTTGGAGGAGGTCTACACCGAATTAGGGAAAATGAGACAGAATTCTCACCCGACCTCCCCGTAAAAGGGTCAAAGCCATAGCCTCACAGAGGTGAGACCTCCATGAGACTCTGACTTTGACTACGTTACTGCCGCAGAAACGAGTGGCTTTCTACGGGGTAAGGGCCTTATCTTTAGGGAAGGAGACTGGATTAGGGATTTGATTTTCTGCAGTGATGCCTCAGACTACTACCTCTCATGTAGACCTTAAGACATATTGGGGCATATTTACAAAAAAAATGTCAGAGCAGGGTGCTGCACCAAATTTGGCAATGCCACGCTCTGCCATTTTTGAAATGCTGGGATACACAGTATTCACAAAAAAAGCTGGCTAGCGCCAGCACAGGCATCTTGCCACCATGTTGCATGGTTGCCTGTGCTGCAGGGGTGATTGTTTATGTGCAGGAAGGGACATCTTCCTGCACATAAACAATAACTTATGGCAATTTGCTCTTTCTATGTGTGCTGCAAGGAGAAATTAATCATTCCTACTCACATCATCATTCTAAGGCCAGGTGCTCCCTGGCATTCGTTTTTGGCACTGTCTCAGCCTTGAAAATCTGGGTCAGTGTCAAAAAGCGATGGGTGTTGCGGTGGAACGCCCACTGCAACACCCATTGCACACCCCTTTGCCGCAGAAGACTGTGATGGAAAGGGGCATATTTACAAGGTGGCGTTAGGCCACGCTTAGTGGCTTAGCGCCACCTTGAAAATCTGGGAAATGGCGCTAGCTCACCAGAGCATCAAAAACATGACGCTGCGGTCACTACAGGGGCTTGTGAATATGCCCCTTGGACTCTCCTGAGACATTACTTACCGACTGGAGACTGGCACCCACGACACGCATCGTATCAACGCAAGCCTAATAGACTCAGTAATGCTGCAACACACCTTGTCGTGGGCTTTGTCTTATGTTCTTAAGAGTGCGATGACTGTTGGAAATGCTACTCTTTATTACAATATGAAATGAACTAATTTGTCGATACCGTTACAATTTTCGGTTTAGTCAATATTGCTTACTGATATGTACGCACTCACGGAAAAGCTTAAATAAAAGTTTTAGCCATGGTCACAGATTTTGTAATAGGAATTCAATGACTTGAAACGTTTGACATCCCAGTCAGCGCCAAGCACCACCTCTTCTACCCAACCACAGACGCACAGGTGACAGGAATCCACTTCAGGTGTGAAAAGTATTTTATTGTGGCATTCAGTAGTGGGCATTTTCAACTAAAGAAATAAGTCAGAGAAATGTTGAAAATTATGAACTCTACATTTTTAAAATAGTTTCAAGCAGTGTAAGTGTAGTATAAAATGTTTTTTCAGCAAATACATCTAATTGGTCTAAAGTCCTGTGCCAAAAGTTGTTACTATCTGCCACAAAAATTATGTTGGCGACCTCTACAGCAACATGAAGTTACGACAAGTCCAGCAAGCTGTTGTCTAGCCTTGCCATGCTACGCTTTCAGCCAGTACCGGCTTTTTAGCCAACACATCATTGCATTGTGGGACTTGCAGTTTTTATCAGTGCAAGTATTTGAAAATCGGCTGAAAAAATAGGCCTGGTTGAAGATGCCACACATGGTAAAACAAATTTTTATTTTGAAAATTACTGCTCTTAAAAATCAAAATCTAAAGAAAACCTCCTGGTGGCTCTGGTTGATTATTTGAAGAGAATGAAATTAAGTATTATTTGCCAGAATTTAAATATTATATCTGTCTTCATTTAAATTAACACTGTCATACTATTACAATTGAATACAGTTTTTTCTTTAATGCATAACATATCCTAGCATGCCTATCTCAGGGTTTGAGGGAAACAGTCCCGGCCTTACAATCCGGAGTTCCTGTTCTACAGGACAGCAGTGGCCAGCCTTCCAGCCTGATTCAATACAACCTCTCATTTAGGGATTCGAATTCCTTGGGGTCCTATAGAGGTGAGACTAGCAAGTGTGCTGGAACTCACACCAGTCACACCAGAAATAAGAATCTAGGGGCCAGATGTAGGTAGGATTGATTTACCGATTCTTAACTACCGAATTTTACCGATTCGGTAATTAAGAATCGGTAAGTCTGAGGGGTGGGTATGTAGGTATTCCAGATGTGCTGGAATACCGAATCAGAGAAAATCGGTATTTACCGATTCGGTAAATACCGATCGGTAATGCCCATTCATTCCTATGGGCTTTGAAGCCCATAGGAATGAATGGGCATTCCCGATTCGGTATTTACCGATTCGGTAAATACCGATTTTCACAAGGGTGCAGGGGGTGTCACTTTGACACCCTCTGGCCCCCCAAAACAGGCTCGGGTGCCATGTGGCAGGCATACATGCCCCAAGGGCAGGTCTGCCTGTTATATGGCAGAGGTGTGCATGCACACATGTGCATGCACACTGGAATCGGTATTTTACCATCAAATTGGATTTGATGGTAAAATACTGATTCAGTAAGGCTTGTGGGACTCAGAAGAGTCCCACCTACATTTCAAATTTACCGAATCGGTAAAAATACCGATTCGGTATTTTACAGAATCGGTAAATTTACTGATCGGTAAATTTACCGATTCTGTAAAATTAAGGGCCCTACATCTCAAAATCCAATTACCGGTCGGTAACGGCCGAATTCGGCCGTTACCGACCGGTAATTGGCCACCTACATCTGGCCCTAGATTTGCAAAGGAGATCCAAGCTGTGATTTCTCATGCTGTTGGGCACTGGGACATCAGGGACAGTAGCGGTAGTTTGCCTATTGTGAGCACATCACCAGTTGTGGAGTCGCTGCTAAGCCCCTGCTACTCTTTCTCAGGAAATACAAACTTGTTTGCATGTTTTAAATAGAGATGGGACACAAACCTATGCGCATATAAAAAATTGGCTAAAAACAAACACTTTTTAAATGAAAAAGCATGCAGTTTTATAGTAGTCAGTTGCACGGAAAGGAACTACTTTATTGTTAGATATGCTCCTTGTGAAAGAGCAGAATACTGCCACTCAGTGAAGTTATCTAATGACAGAAGCAGGCTGCGCTGCCACCAGTGCTTAATTTTGACAGGAGTTTGCTTTTGCTTGTCACTGTCTCTTACTTCTTGAAAGTAGCACATATTTATGACAGTCCACCACATGGTGGTGCTGTCTGTTTGTAAACATCAGCAGACAATGTAATAATACAAAATACATAAAAAGTATAATACTAGTAGGGGTGGCCGGAACTCACGGAGTTTCACGACTTGGAATTCCACTGAGTTCCATAAAAAGTCAGCGAGATTTCACAGAGTTCTGCAAATGGGCGAAATTAGGCACATTGCATTGCTGATTTTTAGCACCACGAGCTTGTTCTGCGCTGAAAAATCAGCACCAACGGCATCACACAGGTTGCTAGAGAGTGCTGCTTTTCAGGCTGATTTTGCTGCCGCTCAAGTAGATTTTCTACTCGAGCAGCTGTTTTCGCCTGCCCACCCACATTCGGGAGATCTCGCCGGGTGCCCTCCTATCGACCATACATCACTCTAGGGGATGCCAAACCTCGCTCGCGCTTGCCAACTTACCGCTGACCAGCCGCAAGCGAGACAAAATTCTGCCATGCAGCTATTGGCCGAATTTGCACAGAACTCAGCTATACATGTAGGAGTGGGCAAACTTGCAGAGTTTCACTCAGCTGAATTCTGCAGAGGTACATTAAAACTCAAGATTCCATGGATTTCCATAATTGGGCAGACTTAGGCATGTTGTGCTGCTCATGCTGATTTTTGGTGCCGGGAGCTTGTACCGCACTGAAAAATCAGCACAAAAGGCACCACGCGGCCCATCAGATGCTGCTGCCTCTCGAGTTGAATCTGCTGCCACACAAGTACATTTTCTACTCCAGCAGCAGCTTTCTGACTGCGAACTGTCGTTACCTCCCACATTGGGGAAATCTCGGTGGGTGCCCGCCTAGCGACCGAAAGTCATGTTGGGGACACAAAATTTCACATGCCAACTTACTGTTGGCGAGCCTCACCCGAGAATAAACTCCACCATGCGGCAATTGGTAGAAATTGGTCGGAAATCCTCATTACATGCATAACACAGAGTGGCCAAAACTCCCCCAACTCCACCAGCAGACCAGAATTTATTGCCAACCCCTAAATACTATCACCTCCAGGCCATTCTTCCAGCTGCAGATGGCCAAGAATAGTCCATAATGTCACATCTACAGGAGTGTGACGGTAAGTAGGTAGTATTGTTAATGGCATTTGGCTGTGCTAGTAGGGAGGCTCAGTAATGAAAGCTGCTGTGGGCTCCTGAGAAATATCTTTGGTCTGAAGTCCTGAGAACCTTGCAACTTTTGGCTGCCTAAGGTCTTCCAAGACAGCCAACATGTAGCGCATGAGGGTGCTCATTCACAAAGGCATGTGATATTCTTTCTGTCTTTCTGACTTGGCCCCAAATATCTAAATTGGGAATAAAATGGGACTAATCAGAAAATAGTCATAGACAATTAGAAAAAATAAAAAGACTGCAGTTTTTGCACAGCAAAGGGTCATCTGTAACTTCTCCCAGTATTCCCTCGCACAGACAGTTGCACAACTTGCGACAAGACATTTGGGGTGTTCTGTACCCGACTATCCAGTGACAGATTCACAGTTCAAATGGTTCTTCTCGCCTTGCCTTAGTTTAGAACCTGGTCCTTCTGTGGTGTTTTTTGGCAATTAACTGAAGGTTTCAGTAAGAAGAGCCTCATCTTTGAGTGGTGTGTGCTGTGGAATTGACTTCAGTCAGTCAGCTCATTGTCAGTATCATACACACACGTATGAAAGACATTGCATGCTGCTAAGGTCTTTGTTGCAGATGACTGTAAAGTTAATTTTTTATGGCATTTTTGTGTTTTAGGATACCTATTTGCTAGACTTTGATGGAATATGTTGCAACATGTATACGAGCTGTGGCCCCCTGCGCATTTGGAAACCATGCTGTATTCTAAAATGTTGCTGTAATGCCATGTACTATAGCAGCATCTGATAGGTATGTGATGCAGTTGTTCTCTGGTCATTAACAACAGGAGTGTAACCCATAAACCATGCTGAGATTTGGGTAGGTAGGTAAAGTAAACAACAGTATCTCAACTGTATAGTTAAGGAGGATAGTTATGCATGCAAGTACAGTACTTTACACAAAAGGAGAGGCCAGGAGACTCGAGGTCGATTTTTTAGAAAGTGCATTAAGCATCATGTATTTAAGAAAAAAATTAGACATAAATAAACATACAGTTATATCAGCACTGTAATAAAAAAATGTGTGTACAACTCGAATTGGACTTGGTCCTTGTTTGTGTAGGTGGGTGACACAATAAGTGGCGACGCAAGTGACAATTGTGGTCAGCGGACGAGAACGGCGCAATGTGCTAATGTGAGCAAATATATACAGTGAATAGGGTGGTTCCAAACAGATTAACAAATGGGGAAAGAATTGGTAATGATTCCATGGAACCACGGAGGATGCGCCTTTAGTTGCGCTGAAGGGTCGATGGCGTTTCGATCCAGTTACTACGGATCATCATCAGAAAAGGATTGTAAAAATTGTCATAATGCTGTATAGGGAAAAAAGAAGGGAGTTTAGAGAGGAAGGAGATGGAGCGATAGTGGCGGCTAGGGAGCCACAGCCATGAGAGGGGAGAATCTGGTTAGAGGGAGGTTCTAGGAACTGGCACATGGATATGCAAGGCGCGGGGCTAACCGGGTGAAGAGCTGGGGTGGGGAATACTTAATAAGGGCTATCAATATGTGGTGGGGGAGGGCTGGTGAGGAGCGGTCTGGAGACAAGGGAGTCTACTGTTACCTTTACTGTGTGGGTCAATGAGGACTATCAATGCAAGCAGTGAGGTGGACAAATGAGGGGCGGTGAGGTGACAAGCAAGGCAAATTTCTTCTGGGGGGGTGCGGTTGTAAGGCCAGAAATAGTGTTGTGATCCGGGGCTCAGCGGTGTGTGAGGAGTTCTAAAAAGAGGGAAAGGCAGATCGCTTTAGATCGCGATAGTGAGGGCAAACGGTGGAAGAACCATCGTTTGGAGCGAAAGTTACCTTGGTAGAGACCGGAAAGCTGTGTCCCAGCGGGGCATCGGCGGCATGAAAACCTTCTGATCGTGTCCTATCTGAGGGCGAAAATGGGGCGATTAGAGGCAGAATGGCGTGGGACAGAGAAAATAAGTCATAGACCTCTGTGGGCTTACCTGGGTATGCCCAGACGTGGGTCCCGTGCTCACTAAGCTACTGGGGTCAAACTATCCTGGCTGAAGATGGCTGATAGCCAGAAACTGGTCCTAGGATGCTTGATTCCGGTCCAGGGAAGACATGGCTTGGCAGTTCGGGCTGGACTGTTCCCATGAGGCACAGGGTCAAGACTGATTTGTATATGGCCATGTTTGAACTGGGGTGGCTTGGTGAGCAAAATAATGATGGATTAAACCCAGATCTGTGACTTGGGGTGAATGTTTTGCCATTGTGCAACATTCCGTCCATCATCTTGTGTGTTTTGCAGTTCACCCTATGTGGAAGGGGTATGCCCAGATGTGGGTCCCGTGCTCACTAAGCCACTGGAGTCAAGCTATCCTGGCTGAAGACGGCTGATAGCCAGAAACTGGTCCTAGGATGCTTGATTCCGGTCCAGGGAAGACATGGCTTGGCAGTTCGGGCTGGACTGTTCCCATGATGCACAGGGTCAAGACTGATTTGTATATGGCCATGTTTTAACTGGGGTGGCTTGGTGAGCAAAATAACGATGGATTAAACCCAGATCTGTGACTGGGGGGTGAATGTTTTGCCATTGTGCAACATTCCGTCCATCATCTTGTGTGTTTTGCTGTTCACCCTATGTGGGAAGGGTATGCCCAGACGTGAGTCCCGTGCTCACTAAGCCACTGGAGTCAAGCTACCCTGGCTGAAGACGGCTGATAGCCAGAAACTGGTCCTAGGATGCTTGATTCCGGTCCAGGGAAGACATGGCTTGGCAGTTCGGGCTGGACTGTTCCCATGAGGCACAGGGTCAAGACTGATTTGTATATGGCCATGTCTGAACTGGGGTGGCTTGGTGAGCAAAATAACGATGGATTAAACCCAGATCTGTGACTGGGGGTGAATGTTTTGCCATTGTGCAACATTCCGTCCATCATCTTGTGTGTTATGCTGCAAGCCCACCAGCAGCATTTGGTTTACAAGCCCTGGGCACTCTCAGTGCACTGTACTAGGGTCTGAAAGTCAACCAAATGTTCCAATCATGGAGTCACTAATTCATACATTAATTTACAATAGGTAGAGCATATGCACTTTAGCACTGTTCATCAGTGGTAAAGTGCCCCGAGTCATAGAATAGCCAACAACAGGTCAGAAAAAATATAGGAGGAAGGCAAAAAATTCAGGGATGACCCTGCAAAAATGGCCAAGTCCAACACCACCTCCTTTGAGCCAAAACGCAGGGTAGACCAATCACTACCTTGATGGGCTTCCCTGCTTTGGACGACAGAACATGGACCTGGCCCGCAACAGCAGGGGCATATTCCAGTTCTACGCCAATCTGAACCCATTTCAATTCCTCTGTCCATACACTCAGGGCCCACCAAGCTAAACCATGTGGAACCCTTCTCCTCCTCTGTGGACACCATCTGTGCAGCACCTAACCTTAGCTTGCTCACAGGTGTGTCCCAACAGACAGACAGCAAGCCACAAGGGCCACTGACAGTAGTCAGTGATGAGACCCAGACCTTATGCCTCTAAGGGCTCTGAAACCTCTGTGGCGTCTGAGAGCGGGGGGGGTAGTAAGCCCAGGTGCTTAGCACCCTTTGTTCATTCTCCCTCCTGTCAGGTCAGGTATGACATCCTGACACTGACCCACCAGCCCCAGACCTGTACCCGGTGGCTGGACCAGAGACTAGGGTGGTCTCTCCCACATCCGGTCCTTCTCCTTGGGGCTCTGTACCCTACCCTCCCCCCTGGAGCGGTACCCCCTTCCAGAATTGTCAGGGTGCCTGTAGCAGGTGTCCTGCACAATTCGCCCACCGGTTCAGGGGTTCTATCCTGCAACTGGGTTACCAGGTCAGGGGGACACCCAGGTTCAGGGTCTAAACTCTCTAGTTGAACCGGGGTCAGAGGTGAGGACTCCCTCCCTCTGCACCCCCTTCCAGAGTGCTGTACCCTCCCACCCGGAGTGGTACACCTAGAAGCTGCATTGGTCAGGACACTGATTACGGTTGCCCCTTCCTCCAGGTCAGACAACACCTGAACCTGGAGTCCCAACCCAGGGACCAACCCCTGCGGATGTACGTTGTTACAATGAATGCTTTTACCACGCATGCTTTTACAACGCAGGTTTTTCAACGCAAGTCGTTACAACGACTTGCGTTGGGCGGTGCTGGATAGTGAATAGTTTCATTTACTATTCCAACTCCAGTCCCCGTGGATAGTAGGGAAGGTGTTGGATAGTAAATTAAACTATTACCTATCCTAGAGCGCCCCCCAGCGCAATTCGTTGTAATGACTTGCGTTGAAAAACCTGAGTTGTAAAGGCACTGCGTGGTAAAAGTTGCGTCGTAAAGGATGTTTCCCACCCCTGCGGTTAAACACTTGCCTGGCAAACCAGGACTTCCTGTGGAGTGCGTATACCTTCCCCAAGGGTGACACATAACTCATGTGTCGTGTGATAGTCTGCCTGATGCAGATCTCCCGACTCCTGTCCCTCTGACACTGCGCGAAGATACCCTAGGACAGAAGTGATGTCACCATGGTCATTCACTGGCAACGCAGCCCTTCTGGTTGGCCCCTGACCCACTGGTTCTTCCATTAGGGACTCTTTCCCCCTCTCACTCCTCAGTCTGGACTTCTGTACTCTCCACTTAGGAGCGGCACGGCCAGACACCAGAACTAATGGAGGCCTGCTTACCGACACTCCCAGATCACCAGACACTAGGGGATCCCCCTCCCAAAGGGCGGCCCATCAGGAAAGCCAAGGCTCCCTACCTGGAGTTCCCTTAAAGAACCATCCAGGCCCTGAGACTGGATTTTGGGCACCTGGGGACACGCAGCCCCACACTCACTCCTTCTCCACTGAGACAGGATGTGAGCCCCTACACCCCTACCACTACAACGGGACTTAGCTGGAATACTCTGAACCACTTCCACCACTCTGGGTTGGAAGATACCTGAGCCACTCCTCTTAGGATCACCCTCAAATGCCTCTCTAGACCCTCTGGAATCCACCAAAAGGTCTGCCTCCAATGTGAGCTCCCTGGGGTCAGAGAACTCACTCTCCAACAGGTGTTGGCATAGTGCTGCAAAACTGGCACTTACAACATGGTCTCCCACAATTGGATCACACAGCCTCCCACAGGGGTTAACCAAACTATCCTTCACCTCACCATCCTGTGCCTCGCACACGTACTACACACCACTCTCCTGAGATTGGCAAGACAGTATCTGACTGTCTCTGTCATTCAACCCACTTTCTTCTGGGCGGTCTTCACACTCACATACCAGGACTTCAACCTTAAGGGAACCCCTCTCCTGCACCTCTCATCTAGAGTCAGTAGAGTGTCCCTCCCACCACTAGGACCATGAACCCCTGCGCCAGTTACCCCATTCTCATCAGGGACACTGTGCACTGCTGGAGCTACCTCATGTCCTTAAACCTCCTGGTGTATGTTAACCCCCTCCAAGTCAGGTGTCACATCTCTGGGTGTGTTTACTACTCCCTCAGCACTAGAAAATTCAATTTTGCTGCCACCATCTGAGCTGGACTCCACCTCCAGCTCAGCAAAGCTCACTTTCTGAGCTACACACATTTCTTGTTGCTGGGCTGAGACACTCATGGCCTCAAGCCTCTCAAGCTCCAAATTAAGCTTCCTCATTATCAAGTCATGCTCAAACTGCAATTTATTTTCTTCCAGGGCTAATTTCCTATTTTTAACTCCAGTTGTCCACTCAACTCAAGCTTGGCCAGCTCCATTTCATGCATCCTGTTTTCTTTCCTGTCTGCCAACTCTTCGGGGGACAGACCTCGGGCAGAAACACTGCTACCCAATGGGGAGGTTGCACCCCTCCCTTCTGGACCCAATGGTCCTTCAAGCTGCTGCTCTGCATCCTCTTCCTCATTCTCATTTCCGGGGGCATTCCTTACCTCAATCCAGGCCCTCAGTGTCTTTTGGAACTGCTCCTTTCTGGAGAACACGGTCATGGAAATTTTAAACTTTTTGCAGAAGCTCCTGAGCTGCTTGTTGGTGTAGCTTTCTATTTTCTCTTCCTCCCAATCACAGTCAACAGATGCAATGGATGTTGCCGTTTCCATGGTGGTTGAACCAGGCATTACTTTGCAAAAATAGAGATACCTGGCAAAAACAAGTATTAGTAGTACGTGGTTGCGTTATGGTCTGCGCTCACTAAGTAGTGTTCACCAATCACTGTATATGAGTCACAAATGCAAGTACAGAATCCTCACCGCTGACCACCAATGTTAGAATTGGGGGTCTCTAGTTGGCACAGGTAGGTACTTGTGACAAATTGGAGCCCACTCCTCTAGTCAGGATAAGGGGGTACACTCCTAAAATAACTCCTGCTCACCCCCATGGCTTGGCACGAGCAGACAGGCTTATCTCAGAGGCAGTGTGTAAAGCATTTGTGAACACATACAGTAATCAAATGACAACACTACAAATGGACACCACACAGGTTGTATATTTATAAAAATATGTATCTTTTATATGGAGTTACCACAAGACCATAAATGACTAAAATAATCCACAATACTATTAGAAATCAAGAGTTCTTGTTAAAAAGGCTTAAATCAAAGTTCTGTGCGAGTCGGTAGCCCTGTCCGGCTACAGCGTTGCTGAAATAACACAGAGTCTAACAAATCCAGCGGACCTCGTCGGTCTGGGACCACTCAAATGTCGACAGACTCACTCACAGTACCTTTACTTGGGGCGTTTGTCAATGTGCAGAAAAGAAAGCACTGCAGGACGCGTTGTCCCTTGATGCAGTGCAGTACGTTGCAGTGCAGATCTTTCTATTCACCACTTGGCTAACTCCTGGAATCCCCCAGCCCTGTCACTCATACTCCAGACAAGGAATACATAACCTAGCAGATGCAGGCCTGGGTAGTTAGACAAGAAAATACCTACTTTCTAAAAGTGGTATTTCCAAACACAGAATGTTAAAACCATCTTCACTAAAAGATGTATTTGATCATTCTGAGTTCAGGCATACTAAACTCGAATTTCTACAATGTTCCCTGAGTCAGTTAGGATTATAAGATGTAATAATCTAACTGCCCATTCTGGCCTATGGAGAACAGGTAGCCTTGCAATAGTGAAACACAAAAATGGCTGTAATTCACTATTAGGACATGCCACAACACACCAGGGCATATCCTACCTTATACATACAATGCACCCTGCCCTTGGCCCTACCATTGGGGTGTCTGATATGAAGAAAAGGGAAGATTTAGGAACTGGCAAGTGGGTGCACTGGTCCAGTCAACATGGCAGTACCAGACTGCACACAAGCTCTGCAATGGCAGACCTGAGACACATTTTAAAAGGTTGCTTCTGTGGGTGGCACAACCAGTGCTGCAAGCCCACCACCAGCATTTGGTTTACAAGCCCTGGGCACACTCAGTGCACTATATTAAGGTCTGACAAGTAAACCAAACGAGCCAATCGTGGAGTCACTAATTCAGACATTAATTTACGATAGGGAGAGCATATGCACTTTAGCACTGATCAGCAGTGGTAAAGTGCCCAGAATCATAAAATAGCCAACAGGTCAGAAAAAATATAGGAGGAAGGTAGAAAGTTCAGGGATGACAGTGCAAAAAGGGCCAAGTCCAACTAAAATCTTGAAATAATCATTCATCAAACAAATATACAAATAATGAAATAGTTTATTCGCAAACAAATTTAAAAAATCGAAATGTAATTTTTTTTAAGGGAGTGTTGGGGCTTCTCTAAATTCTATTGATGCCTACTATATTCTATTTGATGCACTTATACTATTCCCACGTATCAATCTGAAGATACCAACTTCATTTTTGGCCTCCAGTTTCAAATTCCTTTACTTTTCCAGTGCATTTTAAAATTTTCAGTGTTAGATTTAGCTCCTATACTCATATACACTTGAATAAACAGCCAATATTAATTTGTTTTCGGAGCAGTCACAGATCCCCTGCGTAGGCCTCAGGACACCTTGGGTCCCTGGACCACAGGTTAAGAACCGCTGATGAATTTGTTTGCTTTGTTCAAAGGAATAAACAGAACTATAATGCTATTTTTTTATGTATATGTTTATAGCTGCTCATTAGAATTATTGTGAGCAAATATGGTTGTCATTTAGGGGGGCCCAATTACATTTTTTACATTTTTTTTTTTAGAGCCCCATTTTAGTTTTCTTGTACAGAAAGAGGGGCAGTGACGTGTATTTCTATAGACAAATGGAAACATCTGACCATCAGTGTGGGGTTCTCGCCTCAGCTCCCTATCACGAGAGAAGAGTCTTCTCAGAATGACGCCATTTTTATATTCTACACGCCATGCGAAGCCCAGGCAGGAAGATTAATGGTGGTATTAAACACAGGAAAGGAAAGGGGGCCTGTGGAGCATTGTGCCGCGAGTCCGGAAAATATATCTCTCTGGGGAAGACAGAAATAGGACATTCAGCAGCAAGACGCTTCCAGAGGCTGACAGGAAGGGCGGCTCCGGGAGAAATACAGAAAATCAGCTTTCCCTGGGGAACCCCAGTGTTAAAAAATGTAAACTTAGTTAATTAAGCTGTAGGCTTCAAGTAGAGATGGTTAAATAAAAAAATAACAAATCGATTCGAGTTTGGCGCTGCGCAATACCTGAACTGTTGCTCGGCTTTCCAGGTTTGCAAAAGATGCACATTCTGGAAGACGTTCTGGAATGTCAAGACTTTATCAATACAGACACACCATTCCCAGGGAGAGGGAGCACGGACGTCCTCCAGTCAGCAGAAACCAGAGACAATGCAAATCTGAAGGAACCGGATAGATGCTGCAAAGGCAATTAATCAAGCTGTGATTGTAGCGCTTTACACTGCTTGCGAGTCACTGAAGTCAATCAATCAATCAAGCTTTATTTGATTAAAAAATAATCATGAACGCACATTAAAAGGGAAACTGTAAAAAACTCATGTTACTGATATGGGTAAAAATACGGCCACAGGATTGTAAAATGAATAATACAGTGCAAATTATCACATGAGAATAGTCTTTCTACAGTTAAAAACAGACTTTAAAAACAACCTAACAGATAGGGTTACAAGTTCTTTCCCCAGGGATTGCATGACTATAAAAGCAGGGCGCATTGTCTCAAACCTAATGTTCTAAGCACCTTTTCCTCTGCACTGTATAACATTTGCCAAAAAATAAGACATGCATGGTGGACTGCAGGGAGGTGTCATCACATTGGCAGTTAGACAACTGCCTAGACCAATCATTAGTTGCTGGAAAGCTAAATAATCTATGGACAATACCCATCCTAAAACGTGTTAATAAAAATCTTTCAAAGTCAGAAGTTACGCAAATGAAATATGGCTGCATCTTAAAAGTAATCAGTATATTTTGGTGGGCAAGAATAGAGATTTTTTGGATCTCTGTATTTATTCTGATACGTTCAAGATATTACAAACAACTGAGTTAAAAAACGTTCTTATCTACTTTAGTCATAGTGATGGGGTTATCGAAGTATTCTTGATGGCCTAATTTACATAGAAATTCCTTAACGTACTTGAGCCATCCTATATGTTGTGTGTCGTAGATACTGTATATAGGTTTCCCGATTTATGCCTTCATATGACCACAATTCGCATTGCCCATATTTATGGATAGAAATCCTACCCTTATTTAGGCATTATCCCTGCTAATCAAATACAGGCACGGCCACCTACATCAATCCATCAACGTCACAACGATTTCTTGGAAAACCAGACTCTTAAACCTTTAGGACTTCCCCTTGCTTGGATTATTGATTTCTCCAAGAACTCATTTATTATGCATGAACATCTATTCCTTAGGGGTTTATTCATGACGTTCTTCTGCCCGACTTTTAGGTCAATACTGGCATTCCTAAACACCTTCAAGGTATAAATATACCTTCACTTGCCATGGCAAACCACGGTTCAGCTGCCTACTTGCCCGACACGGCTCGCCACGGCAAGTTCGGAAGGAAGTCAAGTCCCAGCCTGATGCATTGACCAGACGCTGTCATTGTCATCGCAGAGAATCCAGCTCCAGTGATTCTGACTCCCCTTACGGATTGTTAGAGATTGAGACCCAGAAAGAGATTCCAGCCTCTCTCATTCTAAGGTATGGAGCAGACTAGAGCACAGAGGGAGTCTTGGCAACTCTGGCAAAACTAAACTATAGCTAGCTATACTTTAGAAATAGCACCTACTTCTTACCTCGTACTACACTTAGGTTAGATACACTGGGGTAGAACTAACTAGAAGCATCAGATGAGTATTCACATTTTAGCCTGTGTTATTTATGTATGTATTTTTATGAATATATGTCATAGCTACAAACCATGTAATTGCAGTATTATCTAATCTTACTGCTAACACTGTACATATTATACTTCGCATTCTGTCTTACGATTGTAGCAGTTCATATCTCTTGCACGAGAAATAAGACTGTTTAATAAACCCTTTTTATTGAAACGCCCGTCTATCTATTTCTGTGTAAACTCTGTAGAAACTAAGCATGCACGGTTGACTGAGTGAAACTGTTATCTATTGCTTCCATGATTCTGAGACTGTTCCGGTTCTAAGGGAAACAAAGATGTCATGTTTATGCGGTTGTCAGAAATGAATCCCTTCTTGTTCATTCGAGAAGTTTCTAGTAACCTCTGAGTTAGCTGGCACATACAAGTAATTAAATGTAATGTACTTGTTGGAACTGGCCCTTCTTGCAGGGTCATCCCCAAACTTTTTGCTTCTTCCTCCCTTATTTTTCCTGACCCGTGGCTGTTGGCAATAGGACTCTGCGCACTTTACCACTGCTGATCAGTGCTAAAGTGCATATGCTCTCTGTGTAAATTGTTATTCTGATTGGGTATACATGTTTGGCATATTTGTATCACCATGAAGTCCCTAGTAAAGTGCACTGGGTGTGCCAGGGCTGGTGATGACAAATGCTACTAGTGGGCCTGCCGCACTGATTGTGCCACCCACAGGAGTAGCTCTAAAATGGTGTCTCAGGCCTGCCACTGCAGTGCCTATGGGCGGTTTAGAACTGCCATGTCCTCCAGGTCAGTGTCCCCACTGACCAGGCCTAACCCTTCCCTTTTTGTGCACATCAGTCACCCCTATGGAAGGCCAAGGTACCCCCCTGGGCAGGGTGCAGTGTATGTGAAAGGTAGAGCATGTACTGGTACAGGTAACATGTTCTGGTAGTGAATTACAGCCATTTTCGTTTTTCACTACTGTAAGGCTATCTTGCTCCATAGGTTAACATGGGGGATGCTGGCTACAGTGGTTAACAGCATTTCTTCCCATAGGAACAAGATAGGACATAAGTATCTAGTATCCCTGAACTCAGAATTTAATAACACATCTTTTAGGAAAGATTGTTTTTAGATCCTGTGTTTGAGAACAGCACTTTTAGAAAGTTGCTGTTCTCTTGTCTAACCCTTCTGTGTGCCTTGGGCTGTTTGTGTATTGACTGTCTGGTTTGTGAGTGACAGGGGCTGGGGAATTCCCCAGCAGGATGGATGAGTCAGCACTAGGCTGAATGACTGCAGTTGCAACTGGAGTGGTGGGAGGAGTTAGCACCTGGGCTGAATAGGGCTGTGCCTGCCTTCCACAATGCTGGCTCCACCCCCCTGCTGGGCGGCTGAGGACCCTGCCCCTCACTCTGAAAGGAAAGATGCAGCCAGCAAAACAAAGTGCTCAGGATCCACCCAGAACTGGTTTAGACCGGGCTCAGGGCCCACATGCACCAAGAGAACAAAGACTTTAGGGGTATAAGTACAGGACCCCTGACAACAGAAAATTAGATCATCCTGGAAATCAAGAAGGAACCTCTGCCAAGGAGAAAGCTGAAACTGAAGAAGGAAGATTGTCCTGCTGTTGCTCTGCTGGACTGACCTGTTGCTTTGCTGCCAAGGAGAGGGGAAGGACTTTGCTGCTGAGCTGTGTCCCCTGTCTTGAAGGAATCTCCAAGGGCCTGAGAAGAGCTGGCTCCCTGTTTTGAAGTCCCAGGAACAAAAGGACTTCACCCCCAGCTTCCCTGAACTCTGCTGAGAGAGTTCTGTCCCTCCTAGAGTGCTTGATCCAGTTGTGGGGCCTCTGGAGGTTGGACCTGAGCTGGGAAGCTTGAAACTAAGCTTGAGAGACTTTTTGAATCTGAAAAGTGTCGCATCGCTCGCTTGCGGAGCGCATCCCCGACAGTGCAAGAAGTTTCCCGCCGCTACGGAGGTCGAGATCGTCGCAGCGCCTGATGCCGCTGCCAGAGACGTCGCATCCTTCGTTTGCGGGATGCACCAGACCGGTGCGGGAGAATCGAACATCGCTGCGAGTATCATCGCAGAGCCTGTCGTCGCTGGGTGAGATCGCCGCACCGCTTGCTTGCGGGTCGCATCACGTCGCTGCGAGTGTCGTCGCAGAATCAACGCATCGAGGAGCTGCGAGAGAGAGGATCCCCGCTGGACCGCGCATCGTCGCCCCGGAGATCGTCGCAGCCCCTATGAGATCGTCGCATCGTGCTTTTTTCGAGAACAGACTTCCTACGGAACCTACGCACCGGAATCCATACAAGTGGCCTTCCTCCCCATACAGACCGGATTCGTCGCAACACACCCGCTGCTGCAGCGGGGCTGTCGCATCGCCTCCCCAGGGTCTCAGGAGCAACGCATCGCTTGTTTTCCACCGCACCAGCTTCTGCTTTTGGAACTTTGTTGCAACTAAAGGTACTGTGAGTAAACGTGACGCAACTGTGAACTTTTCACGCATCAGTAGAGAATTCTATCGCAACGTAGAGAATTCCAACGCAACCTTAAGAACTCTTTTGAAACCATATTCTTGAACTGTGTATGTTGGATTTTTGTCGTTTTGGTCTTGTGTAGTTTAGATTAAAAATACCTTTATTTTTCTAAACTGTTGTGGAGTCAGTTTGTGGTGTTTTCACTGTGTTACTGTGAGTGTTGGTACAAATACTTTACGCATTGCCTCTGGTTAGCCTAGACTGCTCGTGCCAAGCTACCTAGAGGGTGAGCAGGGGTTATCTCAGAGGGTTATCTCCTTGCCCTGACTAGAAGCAAGGGTCCCTATTTGGACAGTGGTACCTACCTCTGCCAACTAGAGACCCCCAGATCTAACATTGGTGGTCAGGCGGTGGGATTTGAACTTGTATTTGTACTTGACCCACAGTAATTGGTGTACATCACTAGTGAGTGCAGACCACTACGCCACCACATACTGTTTGTTTTTCCGGTGTCCTCCTGGAAGTATTTTTGGATATTGAGACTCTGGCTAGTGTTGCACCTGTAAAATCCTGTCAAAATGGAAGTCAACTTTTTCCACCTGTGCATCTACACAGAAGAGGAGATAAAAGCCTTTTGCAAGAAGAGGGGCCTGCCCGTGGAGAAAGGTTCTACAAGGAGGGATCTGGAGGCATGCCTGTATTCCCATGAGGCCAGAATTTGGGAAGCAACATTAGCAGATGATTCTGAGGAGGAGGACTTCTATGATAGTGAGGAAGAAAAAGATGAGTGGCTCCTTGCTGCTGAGCAAAGGTGCAGAGAATTAGACCGGCTAAACAAGGAAGGTATGATCCGGTGGGCCTTAGCCCAGAAAGAAAAGTGGGACGCTCAAGGAAGGAGCTTTGCTGAGTTGGAGGTGGAGTCCAGCTCAGATGGTGGCAGCATGTTTATGATATCTAGTGCTGAGCAAAAGGTACAAACACCCAGAGATGTGGCGCCTGACTTGAGGGAGGGGGTCGACATACACCAGGGGGTTCAGGTTTATGATTCAGTTCCAGTGGAGTGCAGTGTCCCTGAAGTAGATTGGGGGACTGGCACAGGGGACCATATTCCTAGCGGTGGGAGGGACACTCTACTGACTCTAGATGAGAGGTACAGGGGGAGGGGTTCCCCCATGGTAAAAACCTTGGTGTGTGTGTGTGAAGACCAGCCAGAAGAGTGTGGGTTGTGTGACAGAGACAGTCAGACACTGTCTTGCCAGTCTCAGGAGAGTGGTGTGGAGTACTTGTGTGAGGCACTGGAGGGTGAGGCAAATGGTAGCTTGGTTAACAACTGTGGGGGGCTGTGTGATTCATTTGTTGGAGAGCATATTTTAAGTCCCTGTTTTCCAGAGCTATGCCAACACCCGGTGGAGTGTGAGTCCTCTGATCCCAGAGAACTTGCGTTGGAGGCAGACCTCTTGGTGGATTCCAGAGAGTCTGAGGAGGCATTGGGGAGTGATCCCAAAAGGAGTGGCTTAAATATCTTCCAGACCTGTGAGGTGGAAGAGGTTCAGTGTAGCCCAGTTAGGTCCCAGTGTAGTGGGAGGGGTGTAGGGGCTCATGTCCGGACTCAGTGGAGAAGGAATGAGTGTGGGACGGTGTGTCTCATGGTGCCCGTAACCCAGTCTCAGGGCCTGGAGGGTTCCTTAAGGGAACACCAGGTTGGGGACCTAGACTGTATTTGTAGGCCATTTGAAGAGGATCTCCTAGTGTCTGGTGAACGGGGAGTGCCTGAAACCAGGCCTCCATCAGTTCTGGTGTCTGGCAGTACCACTCCAGTTGGGAGGGTGCAGAAGTCCAAACTGAGGGGTAAGAGGGGGAAGGAGTCCCCGGTGGGAGAACCAGTGGGTCAGGGACCAGTCGGAAGGGCTGAGTCCCCAGTGAGTGACCATGATGACCTCACTTCTGTCCTGGGGGATCTTCCCGCGCTGTCAGGTGGACAGGGGTCGGGAGATCTGCGCCAGGCAGACTGTCACAGGTCACATGAGTTGTGTGTCACCCTCAAGGGGGTACTATGTGAGTCCCCAGAAGTCCTGGCGTGCCAGGCAAATGCACAACCGCAGGTTTTGGTCCCTGGGTTGGGAGACCAGGTTCAGGATTTGCCTGACCTGGAAGGAAGGACATCTGTAACCCGTGTCCTGACCAATATGGTTCCCAGAGGTACCCCTCCAGTAGGGAGGGTGCAGCGCTCTGGAAGGGGGTACAGAGGGAGGGAGTCCTCACCTCTGACCCCGGTACAACCTGAGGGGTTAAACCCTAGGTGGGGAAGCCAGGTTCAGGTGTTTTCTGACCTGGAGGCTTGGGAGCCTAGGTTTGAGGGCCAGGCCCGGGGTATCCCCCCTGACCTGGAATACCCGTTGCGGGATAGCACTCCTGAACTGGTGGATGAATGGTGCAGGATACCTGCCATAGGTGCCCTGACTATTCTAGAAGGGGGTACCGCTCCTGGTTGGAGGGTACAGAGCCCCAAGGAAGAGGAGGGCCGGGTGTGGGGAAGCCCACCCCAGCCTCCTGTCCAGCCACCGGATACAGGTCCGGGACTGGTGGGTCAGTGTCAGAGTGTTAGACCTGACCTGACAAGAGATGGAGTGGACAAAGGGTGCCAAGCACCTGGGGCTACTGCCCCCCACCCTCTGACGCCACAAGGGTTTGAGAGCCATGAGAGGCATGAGGCCTGGGTCTCATCCCTGATCACTGGCGGTGGTCACTGTGGCTTGCTGTCTGTCTGTTGGGACACACCGGTGAGCAAGTTAAGTTTAAGTGCTGCACAGGTGGTGTCCACAGGCGAGGAGAAGGGTTCCACATAGATTGGCATGGTGGACCCTGAGAGTATGGATAGAGTGGTTGAACTGGGTTTAGGACGGCGTAGAACAGGACTGCCCTGCGGTGTGGGCCAGTTTCCGTGTTCTATCGCCTTAAGCAGGGAATCCCATTGAGGTATCGTTTGGTCTACCCTAGCTTTAGGCTGGAAGGGGGTTGTGTTGGAACTGGCCCTTCTTGCAGGGTCATCCCCAAACTTTTTGCTTCTTCCTCCCTTATTTTTCCTGACCCGTGGCTGTTGGCAATAGGACTCTGCGCACTTTACCACTGCTGATCAGTGCTAAAGTGCATATGCTCTCTGTGTATACATGTTTGGCATATTTGTATCACCATGAAGTCCCTAGTAAAGTGCACTGGGTGTGCCAGGGCTGGTGATGACAAATGCTACTAGTGGGCCTGCCGCACTGATTGTGCCACCCATAGGAGTAACTCTAAAATGGTGTCTCAGGCCTGCCACTGCAGTGCCTATGGGCGGTTTAGAACTGCCATGTCCTCCTGGTCAGTGTCCCCACTGACCAGGCCTAACCCTTCCCTTTTTGTGCACATCAGTCACCCCTATGGAAGGCCCAAGGTACCCCCCTGGGCAGGGTGCAGTGTATGTGAAAGGTAGAGCATGTACTGGTGCAGGTAACATGTTCTGGTAGTGAATTACAGCCATTTTCGTTTTTCACTACTGTAAGGCTATCTTGCTCCATAGGTTAACATGGGGGATGCTGGCTACAGTGGTTAACAGCATTTCTTCCCATAGGAACAAGATAGGACATAAGTATCTAGTATCCCTGAACTCAGAATTTAATAACACATCTTTTAGGAAAGATTGTTTTTAGATCCTGTGTTTGAGAACAGCACTTTTAGAAAGTTGCTGTTCTCTTGTCTAACCCTTCTGTGTGCCTTGGGCTGTTTGTGTATTGACTGTCTGGTTTGTGAGTGACAGGGGCTGGGGAATTCCCCAGCAGGATGGATGAGTCAGCACTAGGCTGAATGACTGCAGTTGCAACTGGAGTGGTGGGAGGAGTTAGCACCTGGGCTGAATAGGGCTGTGCCTGCCTTCCACAATGCTGGCTCCACCCCCCTGCTGGGCGGCTGAGGACCCTGCCCCTCACTCTGAAAGGAAAGATGCAGCCAGCAAAACAAAGTGCTCAGGATCCACCCAGAACTGGTTTAGACCGGGCTCAGGGCCCACATGCACCAAGAGAACAAAGACTTTAGGGGTATAAGTACAGGACCCCTGACAACAGAAAATTAGATCATCCTGGAAATCAAGAAGGAACCTCTGCCAAGGAGAAAGCTGAAACTGAAGAAGGAAGATTGTCCTGCTGTTGCTCTGCTGGACTGACCTGTTGCTTTGCTGCCAAGGAGAGGGGAAGGACTTTGCTGCTGAGCTGTGTCCCCTGTCTTGAAGGAATCTCCAAGGGCCTGAGAAGAGCTGGCTCCCTGTTTTGAAGTCCCAGGAACAAAAGGACTTCACCCCCAGCTTCCCTGAACTCTGCTGAGAGAGTTCTGTCCCTCCTAGAGTGCTTGGTCCAGTTGTGGGGCCTCTGGAGGTTGGACCTGAGCTGGGAAGCTTGAAACTAAGCTTGAGAGACTTTTTGAATCTGAAAAGTGTCGCATCGCTCGCTTGCGGAGCGCATCCCCGACAGTGCGAGAAGTTTCCGCCGCTAAGGAGGTCGAGATCGTCGCAGCGCCTGACGCCGCTTCCAGAGACGTCGCATCCTTCGTTTGCGGGACGCACCAGACCGGTGCGGGAGAATCGAACATCGCTGCGAGTATCATCGCAGAGCCTGTCGTCGCTGGGTGAGATCGCCGCACCGCTTGCTTGCGGGTCGCATCACGTCGCTGCGAGTGTCGTCGCAGAATCAACGCATCGAGGAGCTGCGAGAGAGAGGATCCCCGCTGGACCGCGCATCGTCGCACCGGAGATCGTCGCAGCCCCTACGAGATCGTCGCATCGTGCCTTTGCGAGAACAGACTTCCTACGGAACCTACGCACCGGAATCCATACAAGTGGCCTTCCTCCCATACAGACCGGATTTGTTGCAACACGCCCGCTGCTGCAGCGGGGCTGTCGCATCGCCTCCCCAGGGTCTCAGGAGCAACGCATCGCTTGTTTTCCACCGCACCAGCTTCTGCTTTTGGAACTTTGTTGCAACTAAAGGTACTGTGAGTAAACGTGACGCAACTGTGAACTTTTCACGCATCAGTAGAGAATTCTATCGCAACGTAGAGAATTCCAACGCAACCTTAAGAACTCTTTTGAAACCATATTCTTGAACTGTGTATGTTGGATTTTTGTCGTTTTGGTCTTGTGTAGTTTAGATTAAAAATACCTTTATTTTTCTAAACTGTTGTGGAGTCAGTTTGTGGTGTTTTCACTGTGTTACTGTGAGTGTTGGTACAAATACTTTACGCATTGCCTCTGGTTAGCCTAGACTGCTCGTGCCAAGCTACCTAGAGGGTGAGCAGGGGTTATCTCAGAGGGTTATCTCCTTGCCCTGACTAGAAGCAAGGGTCCCTATTTGGACAGTGGTACCTACCTCTGCCAACTAGAGACCCCCAGATCTAACAGTACTCGATAGAGACATACTGACCTCAGTCCTATGTCAAATCTATAGTGTATATTATTCCAATGAGCAGAGCCTATCAAGGATATAGGAACTACACTGCAATGTGATACCCCATCTAACCCACAGCAGTCTGTGATCATTTGGCGATTTAGAGTGGTCTGCTCTGTAGTTCAAATACGATGCCAGAGGAGGATAGGTTGAATGCCAATAACGTCCTCTATGTGAGGTATGCCCAGTTCCGAATTACAATTCAAAGTGGAGACACTATCCGGTACAGCAAGCAGACATCTAAGGAATCTGTTTTCGGCCCTCTGCAAAGTTGACACATCTGCGTAGCCCCATTTGCCCTCTCCATAGGTCGCTATTGTGACACATTTAGCTTTATACATTTGAAGTAATTCGGGGGGGGGGTTGACCCAATTTCCTACCAAAATTAGTCAAAGCTGCCAGTGACTAATTTTAAAATAACAATCTCGTAAAATTAACAGCCTGTGTCCAACTACCAGTGAGATCGAATAAGACCCCCAAGTATGAAAAAGTGTTCGCACAGGCTAAACAATTCTTTTCTAAGTAAAACGGGCAACACTTTCTGGCCCCAGCTCACAATTTAATATAAGTGTTTTAGATGTATTGACTGTGAGACCTAAATTGGACATAACATTTGCAAAACTATCTAAGACCTTCTGAAGACTGTTTGGAGTGCGGGCCATGAGTACTGTGTCGTCAGCATACATAAGCACAGGGAGTGAACGCTTCCCTACCCCCGGGAGGTCTTGGCACTCCTCTCTCAGAACCAAGTCCAAGTTATTAATATACAAGGTAAATAGGAAGGGTGCAAGGACGCAACCCAGCCTTACTCCTCTTCCAACAGTAAACGAGTCGGTGCACTCATCCCCTATGCCATATCGCGCCCTGGCCCCGATGTAAAATTGTCTCATGAAGGAGATTAGGGATGGTTCCATTCCCATCTTCTCCAGAATCGTCCAAAGTTTGTTATGGATGACGCCGTCGAAAGCCACGGACAAGTCCACCAAGGACAGGTAGAGAGGGCCCCTTTTGGCCTTGGTATATTTAGCAAAAGTTAATTCTAAATTTAGGCACTGATCTTTTGCACCCAGGCCCTTGCGGAATACGTGTTGTATGTTGCTAATGATGGAATTATCATTTGCCCAGTCCTGTAATGTAGAAAGAAGTGCTCTTCTGATTATTTTGGCGTGGAGTCTAGGAGCAAAATGGGCCGGTAACACGCTGGGTTGTATCTACCTCCCTTTTTAAAAATCGGGACCAGAATCGATTCGCTCCAAGTAGGTATAAGGCTGGTCGAGATGCAAGCGTTAATAACGTGTGTTAAATTCGATCTCCAGAAGTCTATGCTATGCTTAAAGAGGTCGACTGGGATGCAATCTGGCCCTGGGAACTTACCACTCACGCTCAGTGCAATTGCCTCCTTGATATCATTAAGATCCAAGTGGAGATGCAAGTGGTGATTTGCACTCTGTGGTTCTACCCTGTGCCTCCCCAAGTCACTATTACTTGGTTCAGGGCTGGGTATAGAGTATAATTTAGAAAAGTGGTGAACCCATTTCGTCCCTAGTGACCGCTATCTTTGCTTAACCTCCCTGCATCAACTAGAAAGGTAGCATTAACCGCTTTTCAGAACACTGAAGAATCTTTCATTTCTGATGCTGCTCGCAGGGCATTCCAAACCTCTTACTTTAAACATTTTTTTTCGCTTTTCTCGCGTATATGTATGCCCTTCTGACTTCTTTTATTTCTTCATAATTTTTTACCTTTCTATGGAGTACGAGTTTAAGTTTAGAATGGGCTTTAGAGCAACTGGAATCAAACCATCTTTTCTTTTGGGGGATTTTCTTACTTGAGTGAACATGACGGGTGTTACCAATAAATTCTGATAAAACAGAAAACCCCTCCACCATATCCAGCGTGGAATGGTCATCTCCTAAACATTTTGTGATAGCATCACTACAATTGGATATCACCTTACTCAAAAATATGCCTGGATCAATTTTTTTCCAGCTCAACGCATAGACATTTTGTCTGGACAGGATGATGTCCTTAACGCAGTAAGTAGAAGGGACCTTCACTTTCTCTAGTCTACGGTCAACCTTGACTCCGATGCTCTGCAAGAAGTGATCACTGAGAGAGATGTCATGGGTTTGAAAGGTTATGACTCTAGAAGCATATCTAGACGAAATCAAGATAAAATCAATAGTGGAGGACAGTCCCTATCCGCTAAACATTGGACTGAATGGGGCAGATGTGCTATATAAATGATTTGCAAAACCCATGTCGCCTGTAAGTATTATGTCATTTATGATCCCACCAGAGCCAGAATGATAAAACTGGGAAGACTGATATCTTTGTCATATCCGAAGCCACAGACCCCAGTATCCCAGTGTTGATATGGATTGTATGGGATTAGACCTTGAGTGCCGCCTTGATGGGCTCCTTGAGACTGTTGGAGGTAGCAATCCTTCCCCGCACCATCTGTGCTCCAACTGCTGGTAACAGAATCTGACAGTCGGACTGCTACCCTATATGTCGGGCGGACCACCACTGACGGCCTGGTGGTTGCGGTCCGCCGGACATTGTAATTGGCCCCTTTGAGACGAGTAGTAGTTTCTTGAAATCATAGACATTACGTTTTGGGTGGGGCTGTCAATAAAAATATATGAGAAAGAGGATTTCAGCAGGCATGACAAACAAAATCATTGATGATCAGACTACATTTTGGAATGCTGTTGGTATAGTTAGATATCAAGTATTACTTTATTTACACTGAAGGCCTGATGTCCAGGGCATGACTACAGTCATGTACATCACAATGGCCTGGAATCTCTGCAACATGATCACCTATATTAAATATATTTTCTCTACAGACACTTTTCTTCATCTCTGATACAAGAAGCTTTGAAGATAGAGTTACTAAACTGGTGCACGTTGGCAGGGATGCATGTTTCTAGTCCTCGCCTTTCACAAATCATATCAAGTGACTGATGGCCCCATGTAATAAGTTAAAGCCGCAAATAGAGGAGGATGCAGAAGCAAATTGAAAGGGCAAGCCGAGCCACAGCCTAGACTGTGGTCAGCATTGTCTCTTAAGAGTCCATGGAAAACCCAAACCATGAAAACCTTTGATATGTATAATACAATCTCTTCAAAATGCAAAAGAAGTGTTTTCTGTAACATGCAAAAGTGTTTCACCTTAGTACATCTGATTATATTACTGCATAGTCAGACATTCATTAAAAGTGAAGTGGCTCACCCACAAATGACAATGCCTTTAGTGTACTAACATGAGATTCAGTAGTCATGTAAACCCTAACCGTGGTCTAGATTTTTAGTATAAATGGAGCAGTATTATAGTCGATTAAATCAAGCATAAGACGTGCTTGTACAGCACACATCCTGAACTCAAGTACTTAAAAGTGCGCTCATATGTGATAATAAAGAAAAAGGAGGCTCTGTGAAATCAAATATTTGTGTAGGATCGCACAATTTGTACAAGCTGGGAAGCCGGTATTGGTTCCAGGTTATCTGGTTTCACAATTTGAAATTCGGCCACCAGATGCGTATCTTTGAAGCTCTCTCTCTCTCTCTCTCTCTCTCTCTCGCTCTCTCTCTCTCTCTCTCTCTCCCTCTCTCTCTCTCATTTTCATTGAACATCACTGTTTTGTTTTTCATTCTTTGCTTATGAGAAAAAGACACAGACATAGCAGACACAACTCAGGGCCCTTGACCCAACTGCCAAGCCAAGAATTACTTTTCTGGGGGAGTGTTACATCCCTAAAATACCCTGAACTGACGCCCCTGCTGGGCATCAGGAAACGTTTGAGTTAGGTAGACCAGTGCTCACTTCCGACTGCCTCATTAATATGCACTTGACAATACTAGTTACATCACTCACACATCAGATGGACCCAGATGATATTCTTTAGCCCCTCACAGGTTCATATAAAAATGTATCTGGTGGGAAGGGCTATGGGAGGGGCTAAGCACAGTCATTACAACCCCCAGATACTCCCTAGCCATTCTCAGCAGTCCAATCCATTTTATTCTTTTGGTGGGAGGAAGAGAGAAGAGAGAGATGGCATAAGTTGCACCCCATCTCCTTTAAATCTCCCTACCACCCCATCAATAAAAGAATTGAACACTGAGATAGGGACGGGAAGGGATTGCAATAGGATTGCTCTGACCCCTCCCTTTTCAATCTGCACTTCCTGATTCAATTGCACACAACTGATCATTTCTTGAAGTATTTAGAAACAAATGAGGTGTGTGTCTGTGCCCAGCTAAGAGGAAACAAGCATTTGCAATGCAATCAGTCTTGCCTTTGGGACCTTATATACATTTAGCTATGCAGGACATTAGCCTGGATGCTGAAGCATCTACTGTTCTTTAACATGGAGGGAAAGTAAGCAGCAAACTGTGTGTCATGTCAGATATGGGAACAATTGGAGAGAAATATTGCCTTTCAGCGGGAAATGGTATTGTCCAAAGCTCTGTTTTTAACATAAAATCAGGGCCTTCTGCGGTCATATCATTGAAAATACAAGATTTGAAAAAAATATTATTGTCTATTGGTGCTCGTGGAAGACAATTTCCATGGACTGGAATCAAGAGAATGCTAAAGTGATTCTGGTATTTTACTGACCTCTACTGGTCGTTTTCTATCAAGCAGTTGAATAGAGGCAGTTGAAGAGAAAAAAAGTCCCTAAGCCAAGCAGACAAGTCCTAGGGCTGACCTCCAGAGCCCACAAACTACATACACATATAAGTATATACTAAACTTTATACAAGAGGTCTCAAATGCTCAACCTAAACACTGGGAAAATTCAAACATTGTCTGACTCCTTTCTGGGGCACAAATGCTATGCCTCAGAAAGGATCCTGATGATGTATGGATTTTTTCTTACCCTAAGGAGAAAAAAACATCACCTGGCTCCTTGTTGGGACACCAACAAAGGAGAGTTGCTCTTTGGATTTTTTCTCTAGGTGAGAAAAATACAAAACAGCATCTGGATTCTTGTTGAGGTACAAATACCTGGGTACATGCCCCAGCAAGCATCTGGGCACTTTTTGAAAATGTTCTTAGCTTAAAAAAGTGAGACAGAGTGTGGCTCTTTGCTGGTGAGGAGCTGGAAGCTATTTCAATTATTTTTTCCTCGGTGAAGAAAAAATCTAAACACTGACTCTCCTTGATCAGGCACAGAAACACACTTCTGGGCCTGGGGTCATCTGGTTTCTAAGGAAATTTACCAACACTAGACCTTTATGAACACTTAGCCATTTGTGGGAGTTCTTAGTGGTCTGGTTTATGTCTATACAAGGACTTGTTCTTACTCAAAATTCCATGCAAAGTCAAACATTGGTTAAAACATAATTTCCTCACAGTTTTGTGGAATTTGTGGCAAACATAATAACACCCACCTCAAAGTATTCCCACACTTCTACCAATGGAAATAGTGCCCCACATATGGGTTTGTTGTCATTAACAGAAATAGGCTACATCTGTGCCCATGTGAAGTCAAGATTGTGATAATGTGGATTTCAAAAAGTGACACTTTTGCCTTGTTCCTGACTCCTGCAATTGGTCCAATCACACAGGTAGGGTGCAATTCTATTGGGAGAAATGTGGGGAACCTTAGATGGTAGGACATTTAGCATTTGCTGAAGTTCTGGAGTTTTCTGACACAGAAAAGTTAAGAACATATGACTAGTTTTGTACCAATCCTTTGACATTTGTAGGGGATTCTGGGGGGCAGAAGGAAACACTTTGGGATTCATGATAACCACATCACCTTGGATCCTACTCTGTCTATGGTTTTCATAAATGCTTGCAGCTAATAGTTTCTCCTAGGTGCCTGCTGACCCCAAGCCGAAATTCTGCAGAAATCTCCATGGAATGGTCCCCCATCACAAACATTCCCTAGTGTCTAGCATAAGGATCCGTGCTAAAAGCCATGCAAAAGTCACACAGTTGATATCCTCACACTCAAAAGACCTGGGAGAACACAGACTTGGGAGTGGCCTTGGCTGCGATGTTCCTGTGTGAGGAAGACTGAAGGAAACTACCACGTACTATGAATAAAGTGCAGAAAATCTGACAAATGTCATGTTCTTCACCGTCCCAACAAACAACTTAGGTCAAGGGCTGCTTGTCACCCATTGATATAAACCATCAGGTGAAGCTCCTCGTAATGGCGGAGTAGAGTCGCCCCACAGCCCGCGCCAGCAGATGGGAAATAAAATGCCAATAACACAGTTATTGTCATTTTATTCGGTCAAGGGGGGGTTCGGCATGTCAGGGAGGAGTAGAGTGCACTCATAAGTGCACATTTGTGCTTGGCCCGCCGCCCTAGGACGACCAAGCACACATGCTCACTTATGGTTCTCCAACCCAGTTGTGTAACACAGCAGGTTGGGAGAAGAGGCACAGGCTCAAATGCACCTTCTAAGCGGCAAACAGGGCCACTCATACCAACACTTGCACTGCACTCATGTGAGAGTAGCATCTGGATTGGGTGTGGAGCCAGTTCCTTGAGGGCTCATCCCCTTCTGGCCCAACGGTGATGAGAGGAGCAGCGAGTCGGCCAACAGGGGAGCAGCTGGTAAGGCTTTTAGTTTAGTTTTTAAAGTATTTAAAATCAACCCCCTTCCAAAAAGTCCTGCCCTCCTCCTGAATGGATTCCAGTGGAGGCCGCCGCCCTACCACTCAAGATATGCAGTGGCCGCCACTTAAAACTATGATGTTTAAATATTGAAAACATATGATAGTGTTAGGTCTCCATACAGATAGGTTTGCCATCTTTCCTGGAGAATAATACAAACCATTTGTTTACGTTTGTTAAGGGTCTGCAGAGACCTGGCGATGGTACTGAAATAGAACATTATGGAACATCCTTGTCATGCATTTTTAACATGGCTTTTCTAACATTGTTTATTTTAATTATAGGTCATGGATCTCTAAGGCAGCTCTAGAACATATTCAATAGTGCTTTCCTCTTATATTTACTGTTTATATTATGGACTGATAAGAGGAGAAAAATACCAGCTTTAATTGATTTTCCTAATATTTGTACCAACCAGAACGTTAAAATACTGGCCCTACATATAGATCAAGGTTGATAGTTGTGACCAAAAGACAGGTAGTCTAAGTCGGCATTTTGCTCTGAATTCCTTTCCAAATTTCCTGAATGCATTCACTCCATTTATCTCCTTTGGTGAACATGAACCCATAAGAAACCTGTGCAAGTCTGATACATCCAGAGCCAGAGCTACAAGTTACTACATGAGAATTACAAGGTTTTGCGATTTTCTTTTACAAATCTGACACGTGTTCAGTGTGATTTCCTGCCCAGTCAATCTTTATTGATGAGAGTGGTCTGGCGCCCAGTGATGAAAGCCTTAGGATGTGCGTACATGTTAAAAATATATGTTGTGTTATGGTTTCATACATTCCAGTGACAATGCCTATGACCAAAAGAAAGGTAACCTAACCCAGCATTTTGCTTGCAGTTGCTTTTCAAATTTCCAAAATTCACTGCACCCATTGCCCGTGGAAACCCAAAACCCTTACATGTGGGGCACCCCCATGTTCAGATCCAAGGAACACTACTTGGGGTAAACCCTTGGCGGGGATCTCCTCCAGCAAGAGGAAGACTGTTCAAAATTACCATGTAGTGAAAAACAATGCTATAAAACCTGACAAATGTCAAACTGTGTGCAGTCTCTCAACAACCCAATCCAGTTGTCATGTAGTTTCCACCTTACAGTAGGAACTGTGCATTTGTAGACAGCATAAATGGTGGGATGGTGCCAGACTGATTCTATGCACTCACTCAGGATGTGTGGCCTATAGACTAGCTAGCTTACAAAGCCACCATAAGCCCCTCTCAACCGAGTCAGGAAGCAAATGAATTCTGGCAACCACTGAACATGATAACCCTGGTCCCCCAGGAAGCGTGGTAAAAGATCTAGAACCCTTTCGCTCAGTCACTCGTGTTCTATTACTCTCAGAGAAATAATATGCAAGAGATACACAGGGGGATGTTTTTAATATTTTATTGAGCCAGAGTAAGTCTTGTCTAAAATATATGTGTTGCAAAGAACAATCTTACAGAAGCAAATGAAAGTTACTAAGAGCACCAGGACACTGAACAGAATAAAAAGCTCCACCATGGTGGTGAATCAATGCATATATGTAGGCTAGAAAATTGGCTGTACTACTACTATGCAGTTCCTAACCTAAGTGTCAAGGGCCAGTGTGTGTGTGTCTAGCCAAAGATTCCCATACTGAATGATCATCCCCCGGTTACCTGATTGGATAGAATGTAAGTCCCGTCTTGGTCATGAGCTGGGCACCCTTGCAAGGGGAAGTCAGCAAGCAGGTGGGTCAAAGTGGCAGCATGTTGAGACCTCACCAATACCAGCAAAATACTCCGCTGTCTAAATCCAGAAATACTTGTTTATTGGGTACAGCCCCCTGGAAAGTCCTGCGCAAGACAGCATTGTTTTGGTCTCTAGTTAGCCATGTCGCCCCATGGATAAAAAATAGAACAACATTTGCACAATGTGTGTTGAGACCTTGTTCCTGGTGTTCAAGGAATTGTGATAATGTTAGGTGAAGCAGAATCTGTAAGCAAAGCAATTTCAGGGAAACAAATCCAACATTGTCATGCACACAAATGTGTGTAAAAGGTTAGTGTGTGAAAGGAAAGGCAACCTTAGAAAATGTGTCCATGATAAAAGATGGCATTGGCTTTCTGTGGGCCTACCTCAAACACATAACAATGTTGGAGGAGACCTGACACCTGTGAAAGGAACCGTAGGGAGTGTTGATATTAACAACATATGGTTGTGTTAAGTGTCCACACCAAAACGAAAAAATTTACCTGATTCTAGATCTGGAAAAAGGGGGAAAGAGCAATAGAGCAAGAAACAAAATCACACTTCACACTTCACCAGTATTTAATTTTTGTCCCTATATAGCACTATGTGTTCTGACCCAGAAAACTTCACACAATATACATACTTTGTAAAAAGAAAAATATATATATATATTATATTTTTTAACCTACTTAATACCATCAATAAATACTCTAATCTCATATAGTGATTTCACAATATGTGCCATGTCATTACATAAACAACCGATGTATAACACGCATTTTATAAAAGCTACACATGAAAAATGCCTTATCTCACATCCTGCACTCACTCATATGTACATCAAACACACCTATCATACCATCCATGAATACCACATTCCAGCACCTCCACACATACACAGAACAAATTATACAATGAGAAAGGTAAAACAGAACACATTTCCAATTCTATAATTTGTACTGTGTGTGTGGAGGTGCTGGAATGTGGTATTCTTGGATGGTATGGTAAGTGCGTTTGATGTATGCATGAGTGAGTGCAAGATGGGGGATAAACCATTTTTCATGTTTAGTATTTGCTATACATACGTTGTTCATGTAATGACATGGCAAATATTTCAAAATCACTATATATATGCGATTAAAGTATTTATCGATGGTACCAAGTAAGTCAAAAAATATAATATATATATATATATATATATATATATATATATATATATATATTACCTACTGGCGGTCGCCAGTAGGTAGTTATAGTTAGGATCGTTTTCCATAGGAAATCCGCCACATTCTATTGGGAATAACTTTGGCGCCGAATGAGGGATCTGCCTGTAATTGTCCTTAACTTTGCCTCGTTGCGCTCCGCTCCTTCCCTGAAAGTTTCGGGGGGATCCGTCAAGCGAGGGCTGAGATAAAAGGGGGGTCCCAAAACGTGTTTTCCCCATGTTAATTTCCATGGGGCGGTTGGACTCACTTTTAGCCCGAACGGCTGAATGGATTTCCACCCAACTTGGCAAAATTGTAGGGACTGGTACCCCGATGTGCCTTTGCTATGTCTCAAGATATATGCTCCAGTGGTTTTTACGAAAATTAACTTTGAAAAAATATATATTGGGCTACATTGGGCTATATATATATGTTAGAGCCCAAATGTAGCCCAATGTAGCCCAATGTAGCCCAATGTAGCCCAATGTAGCCCAAAGATGGCCACCAGAGACAAAAAAAACAAATGTAGCCCAAATATCAGCCAGATGTAGCCCAACTATAGCCCAATGACAGAATGTCCCAGAGTGTCCTAAAGAACAACTAGAGCGCTAACAGTCTTACTTATGACAAAAGTATGGCACACCTGAAGTCATCTTGATTGGAATAAAGTGTTAACACTTAAAACATTTAATTTGCAAAGGAACAAAATGAGGGGGTTCATTTTGCCATAGAAATTATGATTAGTGCTGAAGAAAGAAAAATTAGGGCACATTTTGAGTGACTTCTCAAATCCTCTTATATTTCATTAAAAAAATTCTGATATGCAGTCTCCCAAGATGGCCACCAGAGCCCAAATGTAGCCCAAATATCAGCCAGATGTAGCCCAACTATAGCCCAATGACAGAATGTCCCAGAGTGTTCTAAAGAACAACTAGAACGCTAACAGTCTTACTGATGACAAAAGTATGGCACACCTGAAGTCATCGTGATTGGAATAAAGTGGTAACACTTAATACATTTAATTTGAAAAGGAACAAAATGAGGGGTTTCATTTTGCCATAGAAATTTTATATATATATATATATATATATATATATATATATATATATATATATATATATATATATATATATATATATATATATATATATATTACCTACTGGCGGTCGCCAGTAGGTATATATAGTTAGGATTTTTTCTCTATGGGTTTTTTGAAAATTCTATGTCTAATAACTTTGGCGTTTGTGGACGGAATTGGCTGAAATTTTCAGGAAAATGGCACATTTTGTTTCTGAGCAGCCCCTGAAAATTGGGGGGGGGGTTCGTCCAGGGGGGGTCGAGAAAAAAGGGGGGTCCCAAAACGTGTTTTTAACATTGAGTTTTCCATAGGGCGGTTGGCCTCACTTTTAGCCCGAACGGCTGAATGGATTTGCACGAAACTTGGCAAAATTGTAGGGACTGGTAGCCCGATGTGCCTTTTGTAGGTCTCAATATATGTGCTACAGTGGATTTTGAGAAATTAACGTTTAAAAAAAGATATATATCTGTAACAGCGGACCGGGCAGCGCTCCAGGACGCGTACTTTTCGCGCAACGGAGCTTTGTGAAGCGAAGCTGATTGGTTCTCCGGCGTCTGTCAACATTCCAAACAGTCCGTAGCGGCCGCCATCTTGTCTCTCGGTAGGATCGAGAGACAAGAGGAGGCCAAAGCGAAGGGGCAAATGACCATAAGGGGGAATAGTAGATCCTCGCTGACCCCCTAGGTTTGATGTGGAGGTTTTAAAAGGGCCCCGCGGGGCAAAAAAAAAAAATAATAATAATAATCGAACGGCTGAATGGATTTGCACGAAACTTGGCAAAATTGTAGGGACTGGTAGCCCGATGTGCCTTTGGTAGGTCTCAATATATGTGCTTCAGTGGATTTTGAGAAATTAACGTTCAAAAAAAGATATATATCTGTAACAGCGCACCGCTTCGCGTACTTTTCGCGTTACGGAGCTTTGCGAAGCGAAGCTGATTGGCTCTCCGGTGTCTGTAAACATTCCAAACAGTCCGTAGCGGCCGCCATCTTGTCTCTCGGTAGGATCGAGAGACAAGAGGAGGCCAAAGCGAAGGGGCAAATGACCATAAGGGGGCATAGTAGATCCTCGCTGACCCCCTAGGTTTGATGTGGAGGTTTTAAAAGGGCCCCGCGGGGCAAAAAAAAATAATAATAATAATAATCGAACGGCTGAATGGATTTGCACGAAACTTGGTAAAATATTAGGGACTGGTAGCCCGATGTGCCTTTGCTAGGTCTCAATATATGTGCTTCATTGCATTTTGAGAAATTAACGTTCAAAAACAAGATATATATCTGTAACAGCGCTCCGCTTCGCGGAGATAAAATTATATCTGTATTACCTAGCTGTTTCTAACACCAGTTAGCGACGGCTAGTAGGAGATAGCGACCATCTTGGGCCCCACTTTGCATGTGAGTGATATTTATCACTAATGACATGCAAAGTGGGCATGCCAAGATGTTAGCGACTGGAAACAGTCGCTAACATCGCTATCTCCTATTATCAACTTTTGGAAATATTCGAGATAAGCGCAAATATCTCCAAAAAGTAACAGCTGCCCTGAGCAGTTCTTAGCCATGTTATCCAATGGGAGGTGGATAACATGGCTAAGAGCATTAGCTCGGTAATGCATGAATATCGCTGAGTTTTCAGCGATATTAATGCATTGCGGTCGTTTTTTATCGTATTTGCGATAAACCTTCATAATAGCAAGGTTTATCTGCGATAATTTCTGACGGTAAAAAAATCTTTGCAATGCATCGTTAGGGATAATATCGCTTAACTTTGGTAATATGCCCCAACGTCTGTTAACGTTCGATTAGAAGGAAATCAGGAAGTGTTGAAAAACATTGTCTGCGCCATCTTGTCTTTTTTCAAATGCCACACTTTTGTCGTGCACGGCAGCCATTTTAGATGCCTTGACCAGACCCACTCTGTGCACGCTGTAGATCCTTAGCATGGCTCCCCACCCTCGCAAGCATCTCACCCAGGCAGTGGTCACCCCCGCTCTCTGTCTTATGCATGGGTAATAAACCTCCCCCCATCTGCGCTGCTCTTCCCTGAGAATCACACCCTGTGCCCGCCCGACACCTCCCTTTCGCCCTATTCACTACCGCACCCTCTGACACTCCTTTTCCTCTGTGTCCGATTGTCCAGGCCGGTCCTAGGCTATCAGCTAGCCCTGCAGATGTAGTTTATGGCCCCAGCTGTAAAGAATCACCCCTCTTCAAAGGAGTTATAGTAGATCAAGGCCCACACTCGATGAGATCCGTCACAGCAGAAGCGTTGCTATTATCTGAAAACCATCCTGTATTGTGATTGGGGAGGGGACCGAGCGTGAAGCGGAAGATTCCAGGGATGACTCTTTGTACATCAAAGTTTTTACAATTATGTGTCTCATTAAAAATATATAGCACTCCGACAAAGTAGTAAGATTATAAAACTTTAATAATTTATCAATATATACAAGAAAAAAAAAATAGTAATAACATATAAACATTTTTAGGGAAAAACAACGAAGTAGCGGTCGGCTGTGTGAATAGTCCCAACGCAGCACAACGTCCAGATTTCCGGCGTGGGGCGTCGCGGGGGGTGGGTCATCAGTAGCAAACTGTTGTGCGAATAGTTCCAAGGCAGCAGAACGCGCCGAAATCTAGATGACACGAAAGTGATGTCTAGTAAGTTGCCACCCAGCAAATAACGGCGTGGGGCGTCGCGGGGGGTGGGTCATCAGTAGCAAACTGTTGTGCGAATAGTTCTAAGGCAGCAGAACGATGGCACCAAGGTGATGTCCAGTAAGTTGCCGCACTGGTTTTGGTATCCTACAATGCTGCTCCGAATAACGGCGTGGGGCGCCCCGGGGGAGGCGGCGTGAACGGGCCTCTCCAGGTGGAGTGTCATCTGTTGTAGTGGGGCGCCCCTTTACCGTTTCAGTTGCCATTCCGTCCGTTTTTGGTCCACTGTGTCAAAAGCCGCCATTCAGCTGAGTTGCGCCCACTCTTGCGGTGCAGCGATAGGCGGCTGTCACAGGACTCTCAAAATGGCGGCAGGCTCTTTCCTTTTTGGGCCTGGTCCACTGAAATGGCCCTGGGACACCTTGGAAATCGGACGCTTGTCTGCTAGGTCTTGGACCCCATTCTCGAAAGCGTCCCCTCCGCCTTGAGAATTCATCAAAAGTTTTGGGGGCCCCGACTCCTGCAGGCTTCTGGTGGGGAGCGGCTGCCATGATTGCTCGCGGAATGACCACGACGGAGCTACGAGATGGTGGTGCTCTCATGCTGACGCCAGTTTAGTCTGAAACATCCAGAAACAAGGTGGGGCTTTCATCGTTTGGGAAAAAAAAAAAGTTTTCATCCAATGAAAAGTGTTGTTTTTAGGTCATATGATCAAGCCTTCCATCATTAGGAAACCAAAAGTAAAATGAACCAATGAAAAGTTTTATAAACAAGTCACATGACCTGTTATGCGGCATAGGGTATAAAATACGGAGAAAATACGTTGGCACGTGAGGCGGCGTCAGTAGCGGACCGATGTGCGAATAGGCCAAAGGCAATACAACGCGCCAAGATCCGGATGGCACCGAGGTGGTGTCCAGCAAGTTGCAGCACTGGTGTGGCCATCCTACAATGCTGAAAGTCGGCGTGGGGCGCCCCGTTGGCCTGTGAGTTTGCGTCAGTAGCGGACCGATGTGCGAATAGGCCGAAGGCAGCACAACGCGCCAAGATCCGGATGGCACTGAGGTGGTGTCTAGTAAGTTGCCGCACTGGTGTGGCCATCCAACAATGCTGAAAGTCGGCGTGGGGCGCCCCGTTGGCCTGTGAGTTTGCGTCAGTAGCGGACCGATGTGCGAATAGGCCGAAGGCAGCACAACGCGCCAAGATCCGGATGGCACCGAGGTGGTGTCATAGTTGAGAGTTCTGAGCAGCGGTTGTAACACTGTCTGAAGCTTATTTGCAGCTGCTGCAGCTTCACTACGCGTCAAGATCCGGATGGCACCGAGGTGGTGTCTAGTAAGGTGCACTGGTGTGGCCATCCTACAATGCTGAAAGTCGGCGTGGGGCGCCCCGTTGGCCTGTGAGTTTGCGTCAGTAGCGGACCGATGTGCGAATAGGCCGAAGGCAGCACAACGCGCCAAGATCCGGATGGCACCGAGGTGGTGTCTAGTAAGTTGTCGCACTTCTATGGCCATCCTACAATGTTGAAAGTCGGCGTGGGGCGCCCCGTTGGCCTGTGAGATGGCGTCAGTAGCGGACCGATGTGCGAATGGGGCCAAAGGCAGCGCAACAATATTTTCTGATTTGAAGACACCACAAGGCGCTGAGATGACAAGATCCGGATGGCACCGAGGTGGTGTCTAGCAAGTTGTGGCACTGGTGTGGCCATCGTACAATGGTAAAAGTCGGCGTGGGGCGCCCTGTTGGCCTGTGAGATGGTGTCAGTAGCGGACTGATGTGCGAATGGGGCCAAAGGCAGCGCAACAATATTTTCTGACTGACACCACAAGGCGCTGAGATGCCAAGATCCGGATGGCACCGAGGTGATGTCTAAGTTGCGGACTGATGTGCGAATGGGGCCAAAGGCAGCGTAACAATATTTTTTGTATGGAAGATACCACTAGGCGTTGAGATGCCAAGATTCGGATGGCACCGAGGTGATGTCTAGCAAGTTGCTGTACTGGTGTGGTCATCCTACAATGCTGAAACTCGGCGTGGGTCGCCCCATTAGCCTGTGAGATGGCGTCAGTAGCGGACCGATGTGCGAATAGGCCGAAGGCAGCACAACGCGCCAAGATCCGGATGTCACCGTGGTGGTTTCATAGTTGAGAGGCACTTCATCTGTAGTGGGGCGCCGAGATCCGGATGGCACCGAGGTGATGTCTAGCAAGTTGCTGTACTGGTGTGGTCATTCTACAATGCTGAAAGTCGGCGTGGGGCGCCCCATTAGCCTGTGAGATGGCGTCAGTAGCGGACTGATGTGCGAATGGGGCCAAAGGCAGCGCAACAATATTTTCTGAAGAGAAGACACCAAAAGGTGCTGACATTCCAAGATCCGGATGGCACCGAGGTGGTGTCTAGCAAGCTATGCAGTTGAGTTGTGTGCGCACTTGCGGCGAATAGGTCGAAGGCAGCATAACAATGTTTTCTGAATAGAAGACACCACAAGGCGTTGAGATTCGGTTACCACCGAGGTGATGTCTAGCAAGTTGCCGCACTGGTGTGGCCATCCTACAATACTGCTCCGAATAACGGCGTGGGGTGCCCGAAGGGGGGGGGAGCCGGCGTGAATGGGCCTTCCTAGGTGGAGGCTCGTCTGCTGTAGTGGGGCGCCCCTTTACCGTTTCAGTTGCCATTCAGCTGAGTTTCGGCTGCTCTTGATGCTACAGCGACAGGCGGCTGCAAGAGGACTCTCAAAATGGCGGCCTGTTCTTTGGATTTGGGCCTGGTCCACTAAAATGGCCCTGGGACACCTTAGAACTCGGACGCTCGATTTTTTTTCCTTTCCTGTACATGCAAAAAAAGGTAAATGCCCGGTACGTTACACGCTTCATCTGCCACGATGAACTCTCCAGAGGAACCGAAAAAATATATAGTTGTGGTAACTATACCATGCATCGTCATATGGTGAGGTGGCACCAATTAATTATAGTGCTGCATAAAAGAGAGATTTGGAGGAGAACCCCTGACCTGCTAGTACATTCATCAAAGAAGTGGCACTGAGAGCTTCAGAGGCAAGGGAAACGGTCCCAAATATTTAGAAGAACTTTGGAAAGATTAAAATGACATGTTTAGATTGTGGCAAATTAATTTCATGTGGACAGATGAGTGTTACTCTAATAAATACAGCATATGAACATCATCATAGTCGATGGTTGGTAGAGACATTTTGACTATATCCTGGACCTGCCCGTCCTCGCCCAAAATGGCGCCGGAATAAATGGGACTCGTAACTCCTTGTTGTGTACTGGTTGCAGAACCTTGAAATCACGAGATACGTATGCAGTTTTGAAGCACATGGCGGGCGGGGACGAGAATTGATTGAATATTTCGACATCCCTATTGATATTAAGTTCTGATGTGTTATTGATTACTGTACTGTTGAAAGTTCGAATTAACGTCACCCATGGTACTTGCCCGCAAATGTATATCTAGATAATTTTATTGTAACTGGCCCTGTCGTATTTTAATTATAAAATGTACGTCCACCGATTCCGTAACTGTTAGACACCTTAGTTCTTGCAACCTAATGGCCTGCCCGTTACGTTCCTCTACAGTGTAAATGTCTATTCATCATATACGATTACAGTTTGCTCCGTGGCAGGCCCACGTGGTTATAGGCTCGTATTTGTATAATGAAATTTTCACAGTAAAGGTTTTTAAAAGAAAACATGGTAGTAGTATATACATTGGTAAAGTTTTTAATAATAGTGACTGTTTTAGAATCATTAAAAGGCAAGTGAAATAAAGCAGACCAATTACATGAAGGGTAAAAGGTATAATACGAAGGAACGCAGTAAAGATAAATGGTCAAGGGCTGTTGTGTTTTCTATTCCTGCAACATAAAGTGATCGATAAGAATCTCATATTCAGGCGTATCGGCGACTAAGACAGCAGGTCGACCCTCTTTTGCTCAACGGCTCCGTCATGGGACGAAGAAACGCTCTTTTTCTCGAAAAAAGAATATATTTTACTTGCAGGACAGTTGTAAAATTTCCGGGAAAGTACATTAGCCTGGAACATTATAACATATATTTAAGAAAAAATAATGTTCGGAAGTAATGAAAAGCGTAATTTTTAGGTCATATGACCAAGCCTTTCATCATTACAATAAGAAAATTAAAATGAACCAATGAAAAGTTTTATTAACAAGTCACATGACTTGTTATGCTTACGTTACGCGCTGCGCGCCCCGGATGACTTCCGGATGCGCTAACGCGGTGCGTCATATGACGCATTACGCGACAACGCAGGTCCAGAATATAGTCAAAATGTCTCCACCAACCAGCGGTCGGAACACAACCCCTTTCAGCAGGCTAAATAGTTCTGTTAAATGACAACAGAAGGGACAGGCAACAAGAACCATCAGTCAAAGAGGGGAGGGCTAGTTCTTCTCTACCGGGTTACATTGGGGCGCTACCGGAACTGATCGAATTGGTAGTCTACAGTGTTTCTGGATGTTTCAGACTGAAGCTGGGGTTAGCATGAGAGCAGCACCATTTCGTAGCTCCGTCGTGGCCATTCCGCAACCAATCATGGCAGCCGCTCTTTATCGTTATTTTGGGCGGGGTGGGTAGCGGAGCCGAGCTGTTTTGCAGCCATCATTGTGTGGAGTTCAGTTCATCTCACTAGTTTTGTATTTGTCATGAGGGGTTGTTCCTAATGTTTCTATTTTAGCGAGGTCAAAAAGAGATCCCATTAGTGGCCTACTGATTTTGCTCGATTCCTTTTCTTTTTTTTTACACGATTTTTCGTTATCTGCAAAGACTAAACAGAGTATTGCGACTTGCGACTCTGTGTTTGTTTGCAAATAGAGAATGAACCAAAGAGAACTAATTCTAAAACAGTAAATACTTGGATAACAATCAATCAAATGGAGAGAGAAGCAGGCACGATGGATTACAACGGGGGCAAAGGCCTGCGTTAACTACCTTTCACTATCTGCAAAGAGAGAGTACTCCTAATAGAAATGAGGGGGGGGGCACCATTCAAAGCAGATCAGTGTGCATAAACACGAAAATGTTTTCACTTACCACGTACTTGACATTCGACAGCTTATGATATTTGCTATTAAAAAACCATTGAAATTCACTGAAAAAACCATAGGTTATAGACCATATATAGTTAGGAATTAGCATTTACAAAACCTTGAAAATTCACTGAAAAAACCATAGGTTATAGACCATATATAGTTAGGAATTAGCATTTAAAAAACCTTATTTTACTCACACAAAACCATTGAAATTCCATATATAGTTAGTTGCACTAACTATATATTGCGCACCCGCAATCCACTGCTGATGATGTCACATATTACATCATTCATGACATGGTCAGTGACATCACTGATGACATCACTGATGACATCTCAAATGACATCACTGATGACATCACTGATGACATCTCACATGACATCACTGATAACATCTCAAATGACATCCCTGATGACATCACTGATGACATCTCAAATGACATCACTGATGACATCTCATTTGACATCAATGGTCACATCACTGATGATATCATTCATGTGACAATACAATGCATCTCCTCACACTTTAATATAACCTCTGTTACACCCAGTGTTAAATACAGAATATAATTTTTTAAACCATTGACACACCAATACTAGTTACTACATACGCACTCACTGATTCCTTCGTCTACACACACATTCACTCATTCACCCATACAATCATTCATACATACAATCACTCATCTTTACAACACTATCATATGCACTCATACACCTATACAGACACTCACACTCTGCCACTGATCCATGGAGTTACTCACACACCTAGTCAGTCCTGTAAAGAATCAATCACACTTCCATTTTCTAATCTATACAGTTAAACATAGAGTACCTTACATTTTCAAACATATACTAACACATACTTACTCTCTTATACAATCATTGATACAAGAACACATTGATCTGCACAGAGTCAGACATCTCCCAGCCAGCCACACACACACTCAGTCTCCCATACAAATACTTGGACAATCAATCAATAACCCATATAGTTACTCATATAGCTACTGATCAACACATGCAGCACTTTACAGAACAACAGACATAATGATGCACAAATTAAGACAGTTTAGTCACTAACCCATGCACTCAGTGAGACACATTTAATCACTTACTCATTCATAAAGTCAGTCACGCACCTACTAAATCTTTTATTTAGGCACTTCTACATCTACTCATTTTTCAATATGTAAAACATATTTAAACTTTACAGAAACACACAGTCAATGGATGATGTCATCAGTGATGTCATCAGTGATGTCATTTGAGATGTCATCAGTGATGTCATCAGTGATGTCACTGACCATGTCATGAATGATGTAATATGTGACATCATCAGCAGTGGATTGCGGGTGCGCAATATATAGTTAGTGCAACTAACTATATATGGAATTTCAATGGTTTTGTGTGAGTAAAATAAGGTTTTTTAAATGCTAATTCCTAACTATATATGGTCTATAACCTATGGTTTTTTCAGTGAATTTTCAAGGTTTTGTAAATGCTAATTCCTAACTATATATGGTCTATAACCTATGGTTTTTTCAGTGAATATATATATATATATATATATATATATATATATATATATATATTCACTGAAAAAACCATAGGTTTCACACCAGTTATAGTTAGGAATTAGCATTTAAAAAACCTATTAAATTCACAGAAAAAACCATAGGTTTCACACCAGTTATAGTTAGGTGGAAATTTTACTCGCATAAAAACATTGAAATTCCCACGTTATAGTTAGTTGGACTCACTATAACTTGCGCGTGCAATGCACTGCTGATGACGTCACATATTACATCACTCATGACATGGTCAGTGACATCACTCATGACATCACTGATGACATCTCAAATGACATCACTGATGACATCATCCAGTGAATGTGTATCTTTCTGAAAAATAAATATTTTTTATATATGTATATCTAAAGGTTGATGGAAGAATAAATGGGTAAATAAATGTCTAAATGGATTTTTTTTGTGTAAAATTGATTGGTTAACTGACTTATTAAATGTATCTTAGTGAATAGATATATTAGCGAGTAATGTTTAAATATTTAAATATCTGTATCTGTGTCTCACTTTGTGTATAAGTGGCTGCATGGGTTGGTGAGTAGCTACATGAGTGTGTATATGGGTTATTAGTTGTTTTTTTGAGTATCTGTATGGTTCGGTGGGGGATATTACTTAGAGCACAGATGCATGAATGAGTGACTCACTATTTGTATGTATTTTGAAGACAGCATGTGTGCAAGACTGTATGGGTGGATGATTGTGTGTATGGGTGGGTTAGTGAGTATGTGTTTTTATAATTGATTGTTTAAGAGAGTAAATATGTTTCCGTTTCTGTAGAAGTATGTGTAGTGGTGTGTATATAGCAGAATAATCAAGTAAATGTTTTTTTGATAGTTTATTTGCATGTGTGAATATGTGTGTGAGTAACTATATGGATGAGTATTAGTGTGTAACAGGATGTATAGGTATATGAGTACATATGATGAGTAAGTACATGCATGAGTGACTATATAGAACTGTTGGTGAATGAGTGGATGTGTATGTAGATGTTGGAATTACCTAACAAGTTGTTGTAATTGGTATTGGTTTCTCCTTTTTTAAGAAAATGTTAGTTTCTATTTTTGAATGTGTGTGTCAAAGGTTATTTTATGCTGATAGGAGGTCTGCCACTTTGTCACAAGGATGTTGTCATCAGTGATGTCATTTGGGATGTCATCAGTGAGGTCATGAGTGATGTCACTGACCATGTCATGAGTGATGTAATATGTGACATCATCAGCAGTGCATTGCACGCGCAAGTTATAGTGAGTCCAACTAACTATAACGTGGGAATTTCAATGGTTTTATGCGAGTAAAATTTCCACCTAACTATAACTGGTGTGAAACCTATGGTTTTTTCAGTGAATATATATATATATATATATATATATATATATATATATATATATATATATATATATATATATATATATATATATATATATATATATATATATATATATATATATATATATATATATATATATATATATATATATATATTTAGTTTTACAAAGCATGTATAGTGTTTTCGGGGTCAGAACACATGGCTCTATTTAGGCACAAAAAAGAAATAAGGAAATACAGGTCAAGCGGGATTTTGTTTCTTGCTCAGTGGTATGTTTCCATACAGCTCAGTGTTGATACTGTGAGTTCTGGTATCTACTAGGGGTAGGCAGAGCTCGCAGAGATTCACCTTGTGGAATTTCGCGAAGTTACATAAAAACTCAGTGAGATTCTGTGGAGTTCTGCCAATGGGCAGAAAATATGCATATTGCGCTGCCCATGCTGCAATTTAGCACCGGTAGTGCTATCAGAGCTGAAAAATCAGTGCAATTAGCACCTGCAATGCGCAGGAGTGCACAGCCTTTTGAGTTGATTTTACTGCAGCTCGAGTAAAAAAACTACTCGAGCAGCAGCAAATCCACTAGGAAAGCAGCCATCTAACCGTGACCACTCACAACCACTCACATTAGAAAATCATACATGGAGACACCAAATCTCACTCATGGTCGCATTTCTGGAACTTTGCATGAAAAAGTCTTCCACCATGTGGCAATTGTCAGAATTTGGCCATTACTCTTCTTTACCAGAATAACGGAGTCACCAAATCCCACCAATTCTACGGGCGGAATGATCCCTAGTATTAACACAAAATCATTAGGCTTGCACTGAGATTCTCCTGGTGGCATAAAAAAAACTATATGTGATTTTTCTGCATGCTATTTCTGTTACACTTGTAATTTGGGCACCAGAAGGAGAGCTACGACAAATCAAAAGATGATAATTAAAAATAACAAGCCATTAACTATGTTAACCTCGGGGAAACTGTGCCATTAGCAGCAAATTGCTAAACGACTGAAATGCAAAGCAATGCAGAGTCACTGTAGTCTTCGACTTGCTAATGTGAATTAGGATTTACAGTTAATTATTTAGCTATTACATATATATGCAGCATCAAATGTGAAAAACACATCTATTGAGAATTTTAGAGCAGAGAGAAAAAGAAGGAAAAGGAGTGAGAGAGAGAGAGATAGGTTAAAAGTAAGGCTCCCAGTTTTCCGTTTTTACTAATTTTTACAGATAAATACACAGAAAACAATAGGTTTCCGGTCTGTATTTATTTTTAAATGCGGAAAAAATACTAAAAATTGTGCTTATTGTGAGTGACTCTCCATGCTGTCTCTCGTGAGTTCCAGTACAACAGCAGAGGAGATGACAGCATGGGGAGTTAAAAAACACAAGTTGAGATTTCCATAAATACAGGAGTATGTTAACAAATATTTGTAGCCAAATGCTGATATTTACCTTAGGTGTAGTGTTTTACTATATTTGGCTGCTAAATTTGCCAAAACACAGCAAGCATCAAAGTATAAACACATGTTAAATAAATGAGGAAATATGCTATTTTACAACTCCATTCAGTCTCTTAAAACAAAATAAATATGGATAAATACCAGTAAGAGGGCCAAAAAATAAATATGGATAAGTCCAAACGGAATGTTAAAAAAATAAATACCATAAAACCTTTAGCCCTAGTTAAAAGTATACTATAATGATCATATAAACAAACATTGGCAATGCAAATAGGTCTGGGGTTAAATGAATGGTGTATAGTAATGTGAAGCATTACTAGTAAATAGCACTGATATTGATATGTATTTTTGTGGGAGCAAAGAGCTGTAGAATAATAGTGGTGTAGGTTAAAAAGTCAGGTGACAATTGCACTTACAAGCCTGGTGTAAGCATCCATATAAATTAAAGACTGCTCTCCTTTCATTTGTATTGCGACCAGAAAAAAACATAATAAATCATCTAGTTATCTAAGACACTTTAATAGCAGAACAATATCATGTGTATGCCCGTGGAGGTTTAAGCTCAAGCAGCTGGATAAATAAAGAAAATTATCACAGCTGTGTGGAGGGCAGGCATGGTTTTGTGGAAGCACAAAGCTTCTGCCCAATCCAAATATGTACTGCTGGCTCCCAACATGTGGGTGGAGCCCCTCTCTAGTGATGCTCACATAAAGGTCTGGTGACAGTATTCTGTCAAGACAGAATATAAAAAGAACAAACAGTCAACCAGGCATCACCATTTAGAACAAACCCAACAAGATGATGGACAGAGTGCTGACACTTTTCAACCACTCACCCCCATTCACAGATCTGGGTTTAATCCATTGTTCTTTTGATCACTATGTCACCCCAGTTTGGACAAAGCAATTTGCAAATCAGTCATGACCCTGTTCCTCATATGGGAACAGTCCAGCCTGAACTGCCAGGCAAGGTCTTCCTTGGAACGAAAACAAGCATCCTGGGGCCGGTTTCGAGATTTCACCCATCATCAGCCAGGCTAACTTAAATCCATTGGCACAGTGAGCAAGGGACCCACATCTGGGCATTTCCTTGGTCAATTAGGGCAAACAGAGCAAACACAACAAGATGATGGACAGAGTGCTGAAACTTTTTTAATTACTCACCCCAGTCACAGACCTGAGTTTAATCCATTGTTCTTTTGCTCACTATGCCACTCAAGTTTGTATCCAGCCATATGCAAATCAGACTTGACCCTGTTCCTCATGTGAACAGTCCAGCCCGAACTGCTAGGCCAGGTCCTCCCTGGACCCGAAGCAAGCATCCTGGGACCGGTTCGGGGTTTCACCCCTCATCAACATTTATAAGGCTGACAGGGCCAAGGCTGTTTCCCAATACAAAGCTGCTCCTTACTTAGCATCGTCACAGAAGGAGAGCAATATTTATCATTACTGTGCTGAAGAATATGGGCTCTTGGTAAAGGTGAGTGCATGAACCATTCCTGCACATGGAAGCATATTTTCTGTTCATCTAGGTTGAGTATTCACTCTGTATTTTGGCTTAATGGTGGAATCCCCCTTCAGCACCACACATGTCCACGATGATGTGAACCTTATGTCATTGGCACAGAAAGCAGTGATGCTGTTGGCCAGGACTGGAGAATGGTGGCAACATTTTTAACAAATGCCCCAATGAATATATGAAATGGTAGGTGGTCCTCTGCAGTGTGCTGCATGTGAAGGGCAAGGCCAGAGCTGTGAGCCATTGCAGAGGTAAAGATGGGGAGTTAGATCCATTCTGCATTAATGGGAGACACCACCAAGTATGCAAGTGCATCAGGAATACGTCTGGATTAGCTTTGGCTAAGTGAGCCACATTGAGAAGGTCCTGCCTAGTAAATGGATTGGAGGTGAGCTTATGCCCCCGTGATATCTGCATTCATCCTAGACATTTATTGCATACAGAAAGACTGGGCTGAAAAGTGCCCCACATAGGATGGTTTGAGAGGGATATTCTGAATGGATGGACTTTCTTCTCAAACACGTTTCAATGGGACTTCTTAACTAACAGTATTTAATTAATTCGAAAATGCTTCCTCAATGCTCACCCAACTTTTAGAATATCTTCTCTAGTCCCAAGACCCTCGAATATTTGGTCCATTATCATGCAGCTTTCTGAGGATAGTCTTACAAAGTTCATGAAAGAGTTAATACCAACTTTCTACCTTGGATCTATCTCAGACTTTTTCATCAAAACTGTCTACAGGTTTTTCAGCAGTCTCTTCTGTCCAGTAATTACTTACCCGAAAGATGAGTTTTTCCTGAGTCTCTCAAGTTAGATTCCTCACATGTCTACCAAAGAAGCCCTATGAAGAAGGCTATTAAAAGTTTGCTGTGCCCAGGTAAGATCAGTGAGAATATACCTGGATGAAATTGAAATTATGTTGGTGCCATTCACCTTTACACCACTTTGTGTAATTGCACGCCATTCATCGTAATAATGTAGAATAGCATTCCTAGGCTCTTATTACGAGTATAGTAGGGCGGTATCCCCGGAGCTACCGCTCAGCCATACTACAAATAGCCCAGCATTTCTAGACCCAAATTTGCAAAGTGTGAAAACGCCAAACCTGCTTTACAGGGTACTGATCCACACTCTGTAAAACTGTGGGTGGAGAGCATATGGACTGTAGGCAGCGATACACCCTTGCTCCCACCTGCCTACAATGTTACCGCTACAACACCGCAGATTCCCTTTGACCTGGATGCCCACACCCAAATGGCACAGGTGACTGAAACATTTACTACCTGCTCTGAGCAGGTTGTAAATGAATGTCAAATAGTTACTAGAAAAAAAAAGAATAAGAGAACTGTCAACCATTATAACTAAGTCTGCATAAGTATTCCCTACTCCAGGGACTTTGACTCACAATGGCTAGATTTAGGACCAAGGATGCAGGCCAGATTCAGAGATTGCATGCTGCTGGTATCCCCACAACCAAATCAAGCCATCTTATATTGAGGACCTTAGAAGCCATAATAACCTATTAACCATAATAACCTAACACAAGAAGCCAAAAAATGGAGTATCCAAAAAGCTGAATATCACACCTTCTCTGGTGAGCCATTTTCACTTCGGAACTCCAACTTATTACCTTGAGATATATGGTATCCCTAAAGCTATTTAAAAATAAATCTGAAAACGCATGTGTTATAACTATACCTTGATTGGACATAGAACTTGCTTGTTGTAATCTTCATATATTTTCAACTGTAGGCATCTCTCTTTTGAATTATATACGTTTATTTATTAAGATGTACGATTAAAATATAAATGCTTAAGTATTAATGCCATTCTTCATTTTAACATAATATTAAAGCAGCTTGAAAATATTCTGCCTGATTAGACAGTCTTTTCTGGTTATTATTCTCAATTAATGAACAAGGCTTCATGCAAATTGACATCTTGATTTCTCAGTTAAGGATTTTTTTAACAGTAAGTGACGTTTCACAGAATATAAGTAAGTAAAATGTTAGAGGGCTTTTAACTTCTAATTGTTTATGTTAAAACTGTTTAATAATGTTCAGTTAGAGTATATAAACTGGAACAAAGCATTATTAGACAGTGAGGAACTCCATTCTAGGGATACAAGACTGATCATCATGCAGTAGACAAATACATTTTCCTGTTGAAGGCTGTAGGGAGAGCACATCAAACACTTCTCTCTGCTTACCTGCCAACTTAAGAACATAGCCACTTTGGCACAGAGACAAAAGTATAAGCAGCTATTTGTTTACTGAACCATAATTCCAATGTTCAGAAAGAGTATGCATATGTGAACCATCTATGAAACTTTATTAGGCCTGTTTTGGTGAGACGCCTAGCTTAGTTAGCCTATGGAAGGATAGGATGGGAATGCTAATGTAACTAAGCCTTATAATACTGTCATTTTGTTACAATATTTTCAATTGCTCTGCCTCCTGGCAAGTATCACTGCCACTATCTTGTTTATTTTTATAATAGTTACTATTCAGTTAAGTTCATACGTCTTTATTTCGATTAATACATCATAAAAGACAATTTACAGGCAAAATTAAAAAAAAAAAGACTAGATAATATGTACAAAATAGTGTTTGGGGCGATACAATTTATCTCATCTCGAATTCCTCAAAAAAACGCATTAAATTCATTAGGTTTGATAAAACAAGAATTAAACAACAATTTTTAAAGACTCAGTATGAATGAATAAAAGACCATGTATAAATGTTAAAATCACTGTACAAGATGGTGTCTAGCTCTAGTGATCCAAGCCCACCCTAAAAACTTAGCTGCTCCAATAACCACGATCTCTGAGGTATTTGTTCTTAAAGCCAAGAGTGCCTCATTACACCCTCCAATATTTAGCTTTCGACATATGGGCCCAATCCATTTTTTCCAAGCTGCTGAGTAAGCTGGACAGGCAAAGAAGAGGTGTCCCACACTCTCCTTTTGGTCAGTACACCAAGAGCAAAACTCAGTTGTATGACCAACCCATTTCTTGGTAAAAGACCTCACAGGTAGAGACCCTACTCTAAATTGGTGGTATAATTTTTTGTCCAAACTCTTGGTAATAACATCCCAGTAGATCTCAAATACCGGATCAAGTTTGTAGGCCAAAAAACAACCTGTTAGAGTAGGAGTATCTGACAATACAACAGAGCGGGATCTAACAGAAGCCCAAAAAAGCAGTTTATATTCTTGTTTGGAGGGAAATGTATTAGACCCTGGGTTGGCCCACAAATGGCTAAGTCCCATGTTTTCTAAGATTGTTTTCACTTTCCGGAACCATGGGATGTTACCTGAGCCCCTAATCGATCTCACTTCCGCTAATTCATTAGCAAAGAGGCTCAGGTCTGGAGACGTCCAGATCCGTCTCCATAGAGCTACAAGCCGATATTGTGCCATTTCTTTTATCAGTTTACAACCCATGTCTATCAAGAGTGGTTGAATTGGAGAACATAGTGGAAGGCCTGCCAATTTTCGCATAAATTTGTTTTGGGCCCTGGCTAAGGGTGTGAGGTCCGTATGGCCCCATAAATCGGCCCCATACAAGATTGCCTCTCCCAATTGACTCCAGGTAGGAGTCCAGATCATCTAGAATAACCGGGCATCTCACGCCAGGTAGACCCCGTGCATAAATATTAATTAAAATGATATTCTCCTTGTTTTCCATACACAATTCAATCCCCAGAATATCAGGGTTATTCACAGGGATTTCAATTGATTTACAGTTAATAGACTGCCTTACCCAGATTACTAAGCCTCTTACAGCTCTACCCTTGTTACCCTTTATTGCCGGTTTATACAAGTTCAAATAACCCATACGAAAGATTGGTTCTGTAGCCCAGGTCTCCTGAAAGACTAAAACATCAAATGAATCAATAAAAGCTCCCCATTCATCTGAAGGTAGTCTCCCCTTGAGCCCTGCAATGTTCCATGAGGCTATTTTCAATATAGCTTCCTCATGTAAGGAGACCACATGATCTATACCCATCAACTCATGTTCAGAAGCCTCCAATACATTTGATACAAGAACATCATCATCATGTGTATATCCCATTATGGCACACCCATTCGCCACTTCCGAGATTGATGTCACACCTTCTTTACCAGCTAGACATGTTACACTACATGAAACAACTACCCCTTTTCCTAAATCGTTAAGATGGCTCTCACCACTAGGTGAGGGAGAGAGTCAGTCGTTACTTTCCAATCCAGAAAGAGCTTCAAAACGATTATATAGGTGGGGAAAAGACGGGGAAAAGACATTCCTATCAGCTGGAACTCTTCCATAGGGTCTATTACTCATTAAAGGATTAAATAAAGGAACATTACGTCTTTTGGGATAGAAGTAACTTAGACCCAACGACTGTACGTGCCCCACCCTCCCAAATCTAGTTTTCCTACTTATAAAATTCACCACATGAGGATCCCTAAAGTTAATGATGATACAATCACCTTCTAAGTCTTTCGAACAGGGTCCCACCCAGTCTACCCGTCTAACACTCAAAATCTCCGGGGCAAAAGATGGGGGGAGAGGTCTGTTTTTGTTTAACCAAAAAACTACTTTGTTTCTGAGGTCCCCATTTGATTCGTTTTTATCATCTATAAGGGGTGCAACTCCTGTTAGTACAATCGTAAAAGGGGAAGCCTCCGGTGGTAGGTTAATGTATGGCAAGTCCTGTTTAAGAACTTTCCTGGGGAGGGCTTGTATGTTTTTACTTTGTTTCCCCATATCCTTAGGGTTTGGTTTTGTCAAAGTTGCTGAATGAGTAGGACCCCTAATCGGGGGTTGGGCAACAATGGGAATTTTATCATTATGCCTTACTTCGACTGTCTTCTTGTTCCCACCCCTTAATGTATTCCCAGCCAGATTGGATGCACTGGGTTGGGTATTAGATTGCTTGGTGGAAGCCTGTGGTGGCTGTTTAATTTTACCAACATCAACCGTTGAACTAGGTTTACTAACTAAGTTAGATTGTGTTGGATGGTCATGAACTATCTTTTTCAAGAGTCCTGTGTTTTCCAGAACCAGAGTTTCCAAAAGGTCAAGCTTCGTTCATAAGTCTTGTGCGTTCAAATAGTGGAAGCATGAGTGATTTTACTAACAGTTCCATTTTCCTTAGGAGACCATCGTCATCATTACTAGAACTGTCGGAAATAATGGCCTGGTTGATCAATTGTAACTGTGAGGGAACTAAGGGACTAGATACAACCATAGGGGGTTGTTAATTAATAAATGTTTTAGGGTCATTAGTTGGCTGAGGAATAATGTTTATTTTGGGTATTTTAGAGGTACCCCCCTGCTGGGGGCTCTTACTCCTCTTCCGCTTTAGAGGGACGATCCGTTGAGATTCTAAGGGGTTCTGATTTTCAATGCTCCCATTTAGTAAACTATCTCCACTAAGGCTTTCTATAGAAGCGCTAAGTTGGGAATCGCTACCGATAGAGTTCAGGGTTGACTTTCCCCCCACAGAATGGACTTCCACCTGAATTGTGTCCAAAGACACAGGGGGAGTCGTAGAGGATGGCTGTGGACTTGCCACTAATGCAATATGACCAATAGAGGAACGCTTGCCTGTGATGAGATCTAGCGATAGACGTTTCTCCGCAAACACTATCTCCTTTTCTAAAAAAGCAGTCGCCCTGGTTATGAAAGCGTCAAGGGGGCCGGTTACAACCCCACTAGCTGTTTGTATATTTACGACTCTTTCCTTCCCTGAGCGTAAAGGCATGATTCACCGTAAAATATAACAGACAAGAGAATGAAAAGATAAGATGTGAAATGGGGCCTGCTAGATTGGTAACAAATTAAGCCCCAAACGGTCACAAGCAATTTTACTCCCCACAAAACAAGTAAACACAAGGGGGTTGCCCCAACCCAACCTCAGACAACCTCGGACGGCCTCAGACGGCCCGCCCTTGTCCCAGGCTTCTCCCGGGACGCTCCCGCGCGCTCTTGCGCAGCGGATGCTGATTCTGCTAATAACGGGAGTGGACCGTGCTGGGGGCGGGGCTAGCAGGGAGAGCGGGCCAGATGTTGCAGATTGGCCAGGCAGGGGCTACTGGTAAATGGAGTCCCTGCTCTAACGCTCGCAGCCCAGCTTATATCCCCCGAGGTTCCCCAGGCACTCCACTAAGTCCAGATGAGAAGCGCAGCCCTCCTTAGCGATGCGCGACCTGCGGAGCGGGTCCGGCGAGCTGTTGTGAGTCTTGGCGAGGGGAGAGCAACCAAACAGGATTCCCAAAGTCTCCGAGCCACACCAGGTAATTCGCGGGTCAGGGATTCCACCGTTTCAGCAGGCAGAGAAGTTTAAATGCAGACTGTGTGCTGGGGGCGGGGCAAGCAGGGAGAGCGGGCCAGGTGTTGCAGATTGGCCAGGCAGGGGCTCCTGGTATATGGAGTCCCTGCTCTAACGCTCGCAGCCCAGCTTATATCCCCCGAGGTTCCCCAGACACTCCACTAAGTCCATATGAGAAGCGCAGCCCTCCTTAGCGATGCGGGACCCGCGGAGCGGGTCCGGCGAGCTGTTGTGAGTCTTGGCGAGGGGAGAGCAACCAAACAGGATTCCCAAAGTCTCCGAGCCACACCAGGTAATTCGCGGGTCAGGGATTCCACCGTTTCAGCAGGCAGAGAAGTTTAAATGCAGACTGTGTGCTGGGGGCGGGGCAAGCAGGGAGAGCGGGCCAGGTGTTGCAGATTGGCCAGGCAGGGGCTCCTGGTATATGGAGTCCCTGCTCTAACGCTCGCAGCCCAGCTTATATCCCCCGAGGTTCCCCAGACACTCCACTAAGTCCAGATGAGAAGCGCAGCCCTCCTTAGCGATGCGGGACCCGCGGAGCGGGTCCGGCGAGCTGTTGTGAGTCTTGGCGAGGGGAGAGCAACCAAACAGGATTCCCAAAGTCTCCGAGCCACACCAGGTAATTCGCGGGTCAGGGATTCCACCGTTTCAGCAGGCAGAGAAGTTTAAATGCAGACTGTGTGCTGGGGGCGGGGCAAGCAGGGAGAGCGGGCCAGGTGTTGCAGATTGGCCAGGCAGGGGCTCCTGGTATATGGAGTCCCTGCTCTAACGCTCGCAGCCCAGCTTATATCCCCCGAGGTTCCCCAGGCACTCCACTAATTCCAGATGAGAAGCGCAGCCCTCCTTAGCGATGCGGCGCGGGTCCGGCGAGCTGTTGTGAGTCTTGGCGAGGGGAGAGCAACCAAACAGGATTCCCAAAGTCTCCGAGCCACACCAGGTAATTCGCGGGTCAGGGATTCATATTATGTGCACTAGGATAGGATTTTAATTTTAATACATATTGAAAATATATACATAATTTGCTAGTGTTCCTGAGTGTAACTATTCATGATGAAAGCGTTTGATTTCCTCTAAATGACCCTGTGGAATCTCATGGGACTTATCATTACCTAAAAAAATGCACCTCACTCATGTAATGCTCAGAGGGTAGCGGGTGGTGTAGTCCACCAGGTTCTCTGTCTCAGGTTCTTTCAATACTGTTTTGGTGTGGCTATATCTTTTGGCCTTGAGTTCTTTCCAGTGGATATATTTATGTTCACATTTTGGTTGCATGGTTTAGGCATTTAATTGTTTTAATTCAGTAATGAGGTACACATTGGTTGAGAATGCCTTTATGTCCTAAGGATGGTCTCAA